>NW_017840574.1:0-1102 GCF_001891065.2 Hippocampus comes
TGTCCCGACGGCTCGTGAACGCGAAGCACGTATACGAAACGGATGCCAACTTGCGAACGCTTCACCAACCTTGAACTCCATCGGCGTGTACTTCTCGTTCTTTGGCGTGGCGTTGCCCTTGTAGTTGAGGTGGTTGGGCGTGGTCGGATGGATGACGGCCGACTCTTGCGACGGCTTGTGGAAGCGTTGACAGTACACGTAGACCAGGAAGGACAAAAGACCGGCGCCCATGAAGCAGGACACCCCGGTGGCGATCAGGTGGATGGACGTGAACGCTGCCCGGCAACGAGAAAACAAAGCACGCTCGTTATTTCCACCAAAGGAGCGCTTGTTTGTGCATCGATTGAACGAGTCGCATGATGGTTTGGACAGCATTGTTCCAATTTGTGGCGCCTCGCGACGATTCAGTGACGAAGGACTGTATAAATCATCTTGACTTGGCTATTTTCTGCTTTGTGCGCCAAAGGAATAATTTCCTCGAATTGTTCTTTGCAGTGATGTCTAACAGAGGTGGTTTGGAGAAAATTTATACGTTTTAGTTCGGCAAATGTAGTGGAGTAAAGTGAACGTAGCCAGAAATACAAATAGTGAAGGATCAACACGCAAAAATTCTTCTTGTATCGCGCTCCATTCCAGGACGATGCCCAACCCCGCCAACCGCTGACCCGAAGCTTCGGGACTAACCGTTGCGCGGATTCATTTGGAGTGCGGACAGAGACGGCACAGAGACACAAGGATGCGCACAGCGTGTAGCATGCGTGGTAACGTTTGTGTGATGGCAAGCGGGTGGAAGCGGGGGCTCGTCAGACCGCTGCTAATCCACTTACCTCCGCAGAGTTGGTCCTTGTCAAAGGCCGGCGCGGGGAGGATGACTGCAGAGAGGAAGACAGGAGCACACGGTCAGACGCACACACACATGCACATGCATTATTAAAAAAAAAAAAAAACACCCACGCATGCGTTGAATAACAGTGAGGGAGCGAGGGGGGGGGGGACACACATGCAATGGCGATGGCATTGAAGTTGCTTGATCCACGCAGACAAAACAACAAAGACACAACTTGTTTGGTGGTGCGCCTTGTCCTTACAACAGATTCAAAAT
>NW_017840575.1:0-1102 GCF_001891065.2 Hippocampus comes
ACCAAAATTGGGCTATACAAAGGCAAAATTTCTGATTGTTTTGTATTGGATTTCAATAGTTAGGTGTCCAGCGAGTACCGTATTTTTCAGACCAGAAGGCAAACTTACAATCCTTGAGTTTTCCTCGAAATCGACAACGTGCCTTGTGATTGGTGTGCCTCTTGCATGGATGGATGTTGGCTTTTCAATTCGTCGTCTTCAATTTACATATTTTATTATTGCGTAGGGATGTAACGATAACGGCAATATCGCCTTTTAACATTGTCACAAGGTCGTTGTCATGTCGGAATATTGAAAAACAGCACATCCGTTTCCATTTGTGCGGTTCCAGCACCCTCTGGTGGTGAGTTTGATACTGCAGTTTAATTTGAATTGGGCATGTTTTGGCATAAAACTCTTTTTCTGTTTTACCTCATTTACGAATGACCTGGCCTTTAAAAAAAAACTAATAAATAAAAAATACGGCCCATGCGCTCACGTTTTCTCACCCTTTGATAAACAGTAAAAATTACATCAGTAAGTACAGACAGCAACCTGAGCAGCCAAGGCCAGGGTATCCCGCAGGACAGTCGCAGCTGTTGGGCGCCACACACACTCCGTAGTTCTGACAAGGGGGGTCGCACACAGCTGGAAAGACACAAGACAACAATGCCTCGTGTCACGCCGACAACAGGAAAACCGGACCGCACTGTGCTGGTAGATGTGACGTTTGACTCACGCCGGCACTTGGCGTGATCATCGCTTTGAACACGATAGCCCTCCCTGCAGGTACAGTTGAAGGCTCCGGGGTGATTCTCGCACAATTGCTCGCAGCCTCCGTTCGTGAAGTCTCCGCACTCGTTCACATCTCATGACAGAAATATTAAAAACATTGCTTTGGTGCCATCTTGTGGCACATAAAGGAAATATAGAAACCTTTTCAGGGTTAGTGAGGTGAAAATACTCCTTTGTGTTTTCGCTATTCACGGAATAGCTCAGTCGTGATCCCCGCAAATAGCATGGGAACACCGTATTCATCTTGGTGGGGAGGAAAAAAAAAATCTGGCTGTGTGACGAATGCTAAACTTCCCAAAGTCATATCCGTTACCACTGTGCAGCTGAT
>NW_017840576.1:0-1102 GCF_001891065.2 Hippocampus comes
GATCCATATATAAGGCGTATCGGATTATAAGGCGCGTTGTCGGCTTTCGAGAAAATTTCATGCTATTTCGGTGCGCCTTACAGCGTGGAAAATACGAGACTTTTGCTGCATGTAGATTGTGTTACTCCTTGCGTGCATATGCTAATCGATACCCGTACCGCTTTCCTTTGTGGTACGATATCGCACAGTCATCAAGATACGAGTTTAGCATGATGCTAATATTTGGACAAAATAATAAAAAATTGGGGGTTGGACGAAAAGTGTAAATTTTTATCGTACCATTTCTGTCTCCACAGGATGAGTACTCCATCTTCCCTCAGACGTACTCCATAGACATAAATGGCTATATCCTGGTCTATTCCGTCACGTCCAATAAAAGGTGTGCTTCACTTCCGCAAGCCGTGGAAAACATACGCGGCAACATAACTGATTAAACAGACGTTTCTTGCAGCTTTGAAGTGGTCCAAGTGATTCACGAAAAACTGCTGGACATGGTGGGGAAAGTTCAGTGAGTACCACCGCGGCATCGACTTGTTTTGATAGCGAGCGTATTCCACAATGGTATGAAAACGGGCCACTTTTCTTCTCCCGCGCTGACAGAGTTCCCATCATGCTTGTTGGAAACAAGAATGACCTGCACATGGAGCGGTATGTGGTCAAGCTATCAGCGCGGTTGACGGAGGCAGGTGTACCTAATGTCGTGGCCCTGATCTTTTTGTTCCAGAGTAATCAGCTGCGAAGAAGGGAAAGCATTAGCCGACTCCTGGAACGCTGCCTTCATGGAATCCTCGGCCAAAGAAAACCAGGTACCGGGTGAAAATATTTCGCACATATCAGGAGAATGTGTCAGTTGTTTTCGAAGCTTGAGGACAATAAACATAAATACTCCCAAATATGGGGATATATATAAGATTGCAGCTATCAAAACATATTCATGCACATTAAATATGATATTTCGTGTCTAATGTTACAAATTGATATATCAAATTTATGTCAGAAAATAATAAGTTGTTGTTTTGCATTGTTACATTTCCTATTTCCTGCCTCTGGTGCGGTCGCAACAGGCTATGTTAAATAAGAGCCGAGTTGCCTTATATCATCA
>NW_017840577.1:0-1102 GCF_001891065.2 Hippocampus comes
ATGTTTTTGAAATATGGGAGGAAACCGGAGTACCTCAAAAAATAATTCATCCAGTGGCACCCCCACACCACTCTTAGCGATGTATACAAAATTTTGCCAAGCATTTCTCATATCGGCATGCATGAAAACGTTTCCATGACTCATCCTCTAAATTGAACAGAAAGTCGTGCGTTTTGGTAGGGAACAGCCATTTTGTCTTCATTCCAAGGCTCTTTTGTTGATGAACTCCTCCAAGGGAATTCGCCCAAATGAGCCTGATCTTGTTTTCCTGAAACCGATTATTTCAACAATGCTGTGTTCACTTCCAATACCCACTGTATTTCCATCATGCTCATTTCCTCACATCCCCTGCCGCCTTTCTTTCTTTCTGTCCTTTCTTAAAGGGGGGGAGGGAAAAAAATGCTGTTTATGTTTTCTAAAAGGGGAAAATTGAAGAGGGAGCGTGTGAACTAAAACAGATGCCGCACACACTCTCTTGTTCTGTCTTCATCTGGCTGCACACACGTATACAATGGCAAACAGCTGCGACGCCAGGAAGAAGGACCAGCGCAAGATTGGCTGAGTGTAACGCTCATGATTGCGCTTGCTTTTAAGGAGGGGGGCCGCGATGAATCAATAGGGTTATTGGTTGAAGTGGAAAGTAAGCTGGAATTGTTCCAAATTGGGGCAGCTGGAGAGGTGACACGTAATATTTACAAATCCCGCATTGATGGGAAAATCAATTTGTGTTCTCGGTCAAAGTTGAAAGTAAGCCATCACTCAAAATGAACGGGGTTCCCAGTTAGTCGTAAGGAATGTTTAAGGTGGAAATGTTGGCAAATTGGAGGGCAAGAAGAATCAATGAATTGTGAAGGATTAAAAGTCGTTGTGCTTTTTAGATATGCTTTGAAAGAAGGGGCCATCAATCACCCGTCTGCAAAATGGAGATCTTTCTGATTGGCTGTGAGTGGACAAATCAGTCCGCCTCTGGGCGGAAGGTCTTCACTTTTTTTGACGTCACGCAAGGCTCAAAAGTTTTATTTTTATTTATTGATTGTTTGGGGTGGAGCAGTTTTGCGAATCAATGACTCCACTTGAGGAGCGATTTTTTTTTTTTTTTTTT
>NW_017840578.1:0-1102 GCF_001891065.2 Hippocampus comes
CCGCCACCTTGGGGCTCTTGGGACTTTTCGGACTCTTTGTCCGGCCCGGCGATTTTTTCCTCTCCTTGGGGGTTTTGGGCGGAGAGTGGACGGGACTGCCGGCCCCGGAGGCGTGAACCAGCCCTTTGGGCGACTTAGTTCTTTGTCTCGCAGGCGAGGGGACTTTGGGCTTCTTTCCGGGGGCGGCGAGGGCCTTTTGGTCGGGGTATTTGGGTAGGGCCGGCTGCGCTCTGAAGGAGGGCGGGGCCCCGGGCGGGCTCTCGGGGGACAGCGGCTCAAGGCCGTCGTGGGAGGGCGGCGCGGCCGGCGGAGGCACCCGCTGAGGGTTGAGGGAGGTCAAGGGCTCCCGGGGCTCGGCGCCCCACTCCGGGCTGAGGCCCGGGAGCATGCGCGGCCGCTTGGCCGTGGGCATCATGCCCAGCGCCTCGTCGGGACTGTCCAGGGGCCTCTTGAGCGGGTGGTTCTCGTCGTTGACCGTCTCGTCCTCGTCAAAGTCCTCCTCGTCCTCCTCTACGGCCACCTGCATGGCTTCGGCCGAGGTGCCCATGGCGGGAAGGCCCTCCTCTTCCTCCTCCTCCTCCTCCTCTTCTGGACAAGAAAGGGGACAGGCGTTTCAGGGCGGGGGGAACGCGGACCAAAAACCGGGCCCCTCTGGAATGACGGCCAACAACAGAACTCACCTTGCAAGGAGACCAGAGGCGGCATGTAATCGGGAATTTCCTCCTTGCGCTCTTCGGCGAGCAGCGCGCCGGGCTGAGGGAACTGCAGCACGTTGTTCTTGCCGACGGGGAAGGTGGGCAACTGTTGGGGGAAGGCCACGGGCTCCAGGTTGTTGACATAGTCGTCCAGTTCACTCAGACTCACCCCCAGCAGCCGGAAAGCCTGACTCACATCGTCCAGGACAGGATCTGTCCTCCCGTCTGCCGCGGCAATGCAAAAAGAAGCGTTACGACACAGGCAGGACGCGGGCTTTAACGATCGTGTCGCTGTCGCCGGGTGGAATTTTTCTACCTCCAAATCATCACTTTTCAACATAAGGCGCAAGAATAAAATGCAATCGGAAAAACTAAACATGAAAGAGAGATCTCCGAAAAATGGCCTG
>NW_017840579.1:0-1102 GCF_001891065.2 Hippocampus comes
AAAAAAAAAAATACACTTTGGGCTGAGTCTAAATGCTGCATTTAATTTTGATGAACACCACATGATGTCAACTACAGTTTGAGGATGCTCCAAGGATGGACCTCAGAGGTGCCTACCGCCAGTTCGCCACCCAAATAGACAAACTCTGGTTCAGAAGTTGGAAGTCATCCGGTTAGTGAACAAATATTTCCGAGCCTACCGTCGTATCTGTCGCGACGGCACGCTGGAGATCATCCTCCTCCAGTTGCCCAACATCTTGTTGACAGCGCTCCTCTGTTTGAAAAAGTGGCCCAAGGAGCTGTTCATCATCTTGTCCCGGTCGCTCTCCTCGCCGCCTCCGCCATCAGCGTCGCAACTCTTCTTCCTCTCGGCGGCGTCTTTGTTCTTGAGCGTCACGGCGTAGGCTGACTTCTTCCAGTGTCCCAGGAAGAGCACCACGATGCGCTCTTTCCTGAGACTGGTGCTCTCCACCACTTCCGGGGCCTTCTCCTCAGCTGGAGTCGAGGCTTCTTCCGCATTCTCGTTCTTGTTCTGCATCTCGAAATTGGACTTGAGCGTCCTCACCGACACGCCGAAGCGCTGGATCTCGTCCTCGATCCTCTGGCGCCGGCCCCTGGTGGAGGTCTGTCGGTCGGGCGCTTGCGAGAAGACGCTGGCCAGCTGGCTGTCGGGCATCTTGCAGTGCGGCTGTTCGGCCAAGTCGCTCATGAGCAGAGACATGCTCATGATGATGCCCGAGATGCGGCCGCACCAGCCGGGCAGCAGCGGCGGGCGTCCGGCCGGGTCGGCGAAGCGGGCGTGGGCGCTGATGTTGACGATGGCCGCCGGCAGGATGTGGCGCAGCTCCTCGGCCAGCCGCGCCAGCTCCGGCTCGTAGCCCTCGCCGGCGGTGCGGCGCAGAGTGAGGCTGGCGATCTGCTGCTCCAGGTAGGCCAGGTCGTGCTCGGTCAGGAGTTCGCCCGACGGACCCAGGATGGCGTTGTGGGCCTGCGAGTAGCGCCAGTTGACTTTGGACAAGCTCCGGCCGTTCTCCTTGAACAGATGAGCAAAAGAGTCGCGTTGCCAGAGTTGGGGAGTTCGTTACATGCCGCCGTACACTTGT
>NW_017840580.1:0-1101 GCF_001891065.2 Hippocampus comes
CTCCGCAAGGCTTTGCGCACCTGCCATGAGAAAACACATTGGCAAATTTATGACGTAAGCAGTCACGTGCATCAGGTTGCCCAGAAAATTCAGCTTTTGGTCTTTGGTGAACATTCGGCATATAACTGTAGAATAAATGACAGCACTAAAATGAACTTTTTTTTTCCCCAAAACGTGCATATTTGGTCAATTGAAGGTAATGGCTTCATGATGAAGAACACTTCTCACGGCATTGCTATGGGCTACATTTATTCATCGCAATGAGAATAAATCCGAGATTCAGCAGTGCCAGTGAGGTCGGTGGGGTGGGAATAAAACCAAATCCGGAGACCCTCTGAGAACCAGGACAAAATTTGTTTGCACCCCTGACTGTAGAAAATTGATGGATGGATGGCTCTAAAGTAAATGGGATTCGCATTTCTTTGCATTGCATCAACATCAATCAACGTCGGAGACAAAATGGCAGCGTACCTTCTCAAAGAACAGCGACTCGGTTCCGACTCCGTGCTTGCTGGCCTCGGCCATGGACGAATCTTTCAAGTTCAGTAACTTGGGCTTCTTCTGTTTTGGTCACATACAATGAGAGGCGATGGGAATGACAAAAGCGTCCGACGGGTGAAACGGGAGAGAACGAGTTGAAGTTTTGCGTACCTTGATGGGGGGCGCGGCCCCGGGAGCGGAATGCCGGCGGATCTGGCAGCCGTTCTGGTTGGGCCTCTGCTTGTTGTTGAGCTGCAGCTTCTTGGTGGTGCCGCCGTGATCGTTCCGTACCGACTCGGCCTTCTCGGCTGTCGTCTTGCTCAACAGCTGAGTGGAATGGAAACGTTTAGACGTGGGACTGAGTGGAGAGGAATGCATCCCTTCAATAAATGGGGGGCTCACTAAAGCTGTGAAAACCAGACTGTTTCACACCATGGCTTGGTTTCTACTTCCTACTTTTGTTCCAATTCTGATTGACTTGACAGGACTCTTTAACTTGATGCCGACCAGCTTTTAATGAACGAGTGGCTTTGATTGGAATCTTCTGTAAGTGCTGTCATGCATTGGAGTCCATCTCTCTGCTTATGCTGTTGGACACGAAAGACCACTGAGTCAAACGTG
>NW_017840581.1:0-1103 GCF_001891065.2 Hippocampus comes
AAGGCAAAGGGAAGACGCGGAGAAAGATGAGAAGCCATGCTAATTACTAAGCTAATGCAATCGCAAAACCCCAAAATAAGTGCTTGTGTGATACGGTGCACTTGTCATCTAGCTGGAATCGCGATACAGCGGCAAGGAACTTAATTTGAACAGCAAAATACCAATCAACTTATGTAACTGTGGAGAAAATGGTACAGAATAACACCGACAGCAACCGAAGACGGGAAATGACAGACGATGTCAACGAATACATCAGCTGCGAGAGAATTGCACAAAATGTTGTCTGTGCATTAACTATCCAATACAAGCTACCAGCAACGTGATTTGTTATTTTGAATGCATATTAATTTTGACGTTAGAGATCTGATTAATTGAATACACTTGCTTTCTTGTTGACAGTTGAAAACAGAATCAGTAAAGTCCAATTCATGCATGGCCACAGTAATTTGAATGAATTATACAAAATTAATCTCAAAGTCAATTGTATTGTTTTCACAATAAATATAATATAGCTTTTTTAAAAAAAAATTTTTTAATTACTATTTTGCACAAGTGAGTGTTAACATTTAATTTTGACTGGAGATTTGCATTTGCACAATTAAATGCCATCCCAATCAATATTGTTTCGTCAGTGTGTCAGTATTTATTTTATCAATTTATCTTCTTGAATGGAAGAAAAATTCCTGTATTCAGAAATGATTCACTTTGTAAATTATTTTTTTATTAAAAAATATTTTTACCTTGAATTTTGTATCGTGATATGCAAAGTATATTGTTAGAATGAAGAATGCAATTGATTAGCAATTATAATTATTATTACTTCAATGCTCTGTGTCTACTTTGGGCTCTGAAAAGTCGCATAAATGTTGAAATGTGTTAACATGTTTATCATACCTGATGAAGTTTCTCTTTGCTTCATTAATTCCCGGTTCACTCTGCACCATATCCATGTGGTTGCTAAGGGTGTCTTCCGGGAACAAATCTTCATCATCGATTATTTCCTCTGCAAAAACATGAAGCAAAATAATATATCAATCTGAAAATTAAACATTGCAACAAGTATTAGCTGATGGTTTGTAAATATGATGTATGAAAAAAAAAAA
>NW_017840582.1:0-1043 GCF_001891065.2 Hippocampus comes
ACACACACACACACACACACACACACACGACTAGGGGGCTCGTAACCTAGCAGCATTGGTAATAATAACAAAAGAGGCTGACGTGATGACCAACAAGTGCACCCAAACTACCAATCTGGCTCTTTTTATTCCCAGTGCCTACTCACATTCACACACTCCACCCAAAGAGTGACCTCCCCGCTGCAGCGCTACCATGCGATAAACACCACAAGCACTTCATTCCCCCACCGCTTAACTCACCACACTGAGTCCCAGCTGCTCCCTCCGCAGGTAAGGAAGGTTCCTGTGCTCCAGGCTGGCGAGGTAGTGCTGCAGTCTGGAGTAGGTGTAAGGGTAGCAGTAGGCAAACTGGTACACGTCGTCCTCTCGGTCGAAGCAGAAGGCAAAGGACATGACATAATTGCGCCGGTGGTCCGGGCAGCGGTAGTAGTACACGTTTTTGGCTGGAAGCCTCTGCCTGCAAAAGTCAAAGGAAAAAAATGGGCAAATCAATCAATGGTCGAAGAATGACGCAAGGCGCTGTTTGGAATGGTAAAAGATGCATTCAAGAGTTTGAATGTTGTGTTTGGTGGCATGATAGCTCTTGAAAGCAGTGATTTAAAATGACTTGGAAACATCCATATTTTACTCTCCGTCGACAGTATATACCATGCAACATGATTGCAAGCATGATTTTCATAAAAAAAAGATTAATAATAAAAGGACATCATAAATGCTATCAGCAGTCGATGGCGGGCCTTCGGTTTATCTGCACGCGATGACATTCAAAGGCGGAGCTTGATGTGTACCAGTTGATCACATTTTCCTTTGTGTGACGGAATGTGTTCCAATACTGATGCCGAAAAAGATTAACTTGACTTTTATGAATTGCTTGATCGGAAAGGGCTGACGAGAAACACAATGGAAATCCTCTGGTCTGGGTTAGACAACTGCCACCCAGCTGCACCAATACAGTGCATAACTCTTCATATTATTCGACTCTAGCAATAGCGACAAAGGTGATCCGCTTCTGCCTTGGCAATTGCGCCATGTTTTTCGTGGTT
>NW_017840583.1:0-1103 GCF_001891065.2 Hippocampus comes
AGGCTCACGCACCAACTGCAACAAAATTGATAAGAATTGCTTGAGACTTGTAATAGTTCAGTGGGTAGAAACACTTTCTCTGAATGTTCGTTGTGGTTTCTAACTTATTGATCTGATGCTCAGCCATCTTGGGAAAAGGGACTTGATTTTCTTGCTTCTGGTCTGTTCAAGGAATTGCGACAAAATGTATTGTTCTTTAGTTCAAAATGACCCGCTGGCCATACATACACACTTCTGTGAGATTTATTTCTAGAATAACCCAATGAGTGATGGGACTTAATTTAACTGACGATGCGCTGCTCCATCGCAAAATCCGTTGATGCTTCCAAACATATCATCATTTTTGAATTTCTTGAATGTTAACCTTTGTCCTATGTGCGACTTCAGTCATCATGTCCATGAAACCAGATGTGACGGTGAGATTTTAGTCCTACCGTAGTAGATTAGAAGGGGGAGGAAAAAAAGTAGTCTGCATGATTGGTGACTGAGTTGACACTGGAAACACCAAAACATGTCTCCTGTTTCTCCGCCTATTGTTACCTGTTATCTTGCCCTCTCTCGGCGAGTCAAGGGATTCGAAAGCAGGTTTAATATTTGCACAGGGAGTATTTGGTGACCTGTGACATGGAAACGGGTTGTCCTGTGTTTGTCCAGCTAATCTGTGAAATGGATACCAACCCAGAAGCAGACTAAACACGGTGCGCAGCGTCTACAAGTTGTTCTTTTTGATCTATGAAATGAACATTGATGTTTTGGATGGCATAAACAAGGTCAACTATTATAAGTTGTTTCTTTTATTTCTGTGTAACGTCTCCCGGAGATGGCTCTACAAGTGCTTTACTTAGTGAAATTATAAAAACGAACATAACATAACATAAAACAAATCCAAGCAATGAACTCTGTGGATGCCTGCCCTAAGCAGATGTGTTTTGAGAGCTTTTCAAAAATACCACTAGAAGAGGTCGCTTAGTTAAAATGGAAGTGCATTCCAAGGCTTGATCACCTTGAGTTTTGGATTTTGTTTGAGATTGTTAATTTCAGCCCCATAAAACACAAAGAACATCATGATTCAGAGATTTTTCTTTTCTTTTTTTTTTTTTTTT
>NW_017840584.1:0-1103 GCF_001891065.2 Hippocampus comes
TTTTTTTTTGCTCCTCCATCAGACTGCCACACAAGCAACTTCCTCTAAATTCGGTCGCTATTTCCGAATCTGCGTAAGAAAATGCTGACTCTTGAGTAGAAAAGAGAGAGTCAGCAAATTTGGAGGAAAGCGTAAACAAGGGTAACTTTTTATGCAAGGATGCAATGCAGCCAGGCCACTTCTTCTGTCATCGGATTGTTTATCATGAGTCATGTGTTTTACGGTGACAATTTAGCGATAGTTTCAAGAGCTATGAAACGGATAACTGACCTGGCGACTGAGGCTTGGGCGGAACAACTGCCAGTCTCTTTGGGGAGGACGGGAGGGAGCGCGTTACCTCTGAACTCCGCTGGAACTCCTTCCTGCCAACTGTTAAACGACGAGCATTTCACTCAACGCTGTTTTCGACGAGGGAGTGAGATCATGAGGCTTTGATACTGGACAATACAATTGATATAACAGAAAACGGTCAAAGATCAGAAAGATGAATGAAAAGTCACCGGCCAGGATGAGCAAGTACTCGTCTGCTCCCCGTGACTCTTAACAAACTTTCCAGACAAGACAGAAAACAACTCTAAACTGAGGATGATATTCGGGATGACTTTTCCCATATCAGTTCTTCTCTTGTGTGTCACATTAGATCTGGTGTGGGAGTGTATGTGACGCGTGGGTGTGAAGAAACCGTAGCTGGATTTAGAACAGTCTGTGAAATGCGCTACCTTGATACTTTGGAATGAGGGGGTTGTATGTGGGAGTGGGCGGGTGACAGTGAAGGATTTTGAAGTTAATAAAGGTGTTTTCGAGAGGTTATTGTTTGGAGTCTGTGCAAAGATGAGATGGCCTTTGAAAAGAAACTAATACAAAGGGTAATATCAGAGAAGAGTCTGATCGTGAACAAATCTGTTAAAACCCCCAAATTGATGTTTCAGGTCTGCCGATGACTGAATAGGTTTGTTCTATTAGCCGCTTCGTTTACATTGGCACAATTGTAGCATTACATGAGTGAGTGGTCCTTTTTCTAAAACAATAAAATTCCGTTTATATTATTCTTGATTATTGAATCAGTAATTGACAAATCCCACATTTTCGATTTAAAGAATCAA
>NW_017840585.1:0-1103 GCF_001891065.2 Hippocampus comes
CAATTGGACGACGCCAAGCTGGCATCGGTGTTCATCCAAATCGGCGTGTTTCTGCTGCATTCACATTGGCGGATACAATTTATTTATCAAATGTTTAGCCACGTTTTAAAAAGGCCCGATTTCGATCTGAAGACATCTGATTTGATTTGCATTTTTCTATTTGCACTTCCAAGATGCGTGTCGCAATTGTGCCACTTCACAGCAAATCTTCGGAAGTGTATCACTTCAACTATGCGAGGTTAATCCAACCTTAGTGATTTAGCCTCTGTTGGCTCAAGACAACAATAATCACCTCAACGCAATTGATGGAACTATTATTTGACCGACCGTATTATTATGCCCAGCACTGTGATGTGACACAAATGTGACACAAAACTCCAGTCCAAAGAAATTTTCTGTACCATTTTCTACTATATTCTTGTGAAACTCTCAGCCCCCACCGAGTAAAAACACAACTTGCGCAAGAACATGCTCGTTCACGGACCAAACATTAAAGAAGCAATGTTGTTGCTTGCCTGAACGAAAGCGTGTAAAACATAAAGGGGAGGAATCGCTGGGAAAACTCCAGAGAGCGACATCACAGCAAATAGGCCGAGCGCTGTTACTCCTAATTCCAGACATTGGTAAACACAACTTCTAAATGTAGCAGCAGATAGCCCTGAGGTCGAGATGCGCACTCGCGCCGACTGGGAACAAGACGCCGAAAGGGAAGAACGCTAGCCGCGTAGCATAGGCAAGCCATCCCTCTGGGAGATTGGACACAGGAAGCATTATGGAAACATGCTGTATCTCGATAAGGGCAGTGTAAATAAGATATGAGTTTCTATTGCCCGGCTTGGGAAATGAAATGGGGGGAAAATTGAGAAGCGCAGAAATGGAGTGTCGAAGAGCATATAAAAAAGGGAGAGGGAGGAAAAGAGACACGTGGGATGATTAGAAGGACCTCGAGAAGAGGAAGGAAAACCATGGCTGAGTATAAAGAGCAATAATTAAGGCTACGTTTACATAAAATGACCCAGTAAAAACGGGAACCTCAGCGGAAAGAGGATAAGGACGTCGCGTGCGTGTGCATGCCCGGCCACTAGTTGGCGATGCCAAAGCAC
>NW_017840586.1:0-1103 GCF_001891065.2 Hippocampus comes
AAACAAGTAAGTCATGTATCCCAACATGTTGCTATGCTAACTGCGCCGCCATCAGCTACTTGCGCCGTCTGCGGGTAAGCAGCAATTAAAAGACCCCTCATGCCAAGAGGCTATCTGAGAGAGGAAGTCGCAGCGCGTCGGGTTATCGTCACATATTTTCCTCTTGCGCTCTCTCCCCAAACTCCAAATGGAGTCTAATCGGCCATCTCGGACGAGCGCCTTTCTGCACCTGGGAACAGATCCCATTACAGATGCGTCCCGCGCCGGCTTTGTGCTCTCTTTGAGGAACGCCGTGTGCATAATATTCAGGCGTCCTCGCCTCGCCAGTCGTGACTGCAATTTGGGAGTCGGAACGTTCCGGGGGAAAGGGAGCGCGCGTTTCACATTGACATTGAGATTCCTAATGCTGCCCGTGCGCTGTTCATCAACATCCCGCCGTAGCGCCACTTTGCAAAGGATAAAGAAGATATGACTGTGAGTAGCGTTACATTACTACTCATTAGCCTGTCTGCGGCGATTTGCGCGACGCTGTCAACCTGCGTCCCGGATGAGGGTTTGACACCATGAGAACGGAATTGAAGGCATGAAAATTGTACGCTAAACAGCCTGGTGATTTTGCGTCACGAAACGGCATCCGTGTGCTGTAAACTAACTTCCTGTCATTTCGTCCAAACCCTCGGCTGACGTACCCGCCGACGCCATTAAACCCCAACGCGAAACCTCGCATCCCAGCGGCTTTTCTTCCTTGGTAGAAATAAATTACCCAGGATGCACCTGGGAGAGATTGCTGCCAGCGTGCAGACGGATTATGGCAGCAGGAGTCTGACATTCACTTAATACACTACACTAATGGACTGTTTCGAGGCACCCTTCCGTGTCTGTGCACGTGCGCGTGTGCGTACGTCATCTCACAATAAATCACCAGTTGTGCTGGATTCATTTAACTTTGATTTCTTTGTTTTTCCCGCATCCGGCTCAACAAATTGCACATCCCAAGAAGTTACGTTAGCCTAACAAGCTGCAGTGTCCGGTTGCATCCACACGACATTGCTTGAGTGGCGTCCGTTCTTCTGTGCTTCCTGAGTTGAGAGTTTTGTCTGCGC
>NW_017840587.1:0-1103 GCF_001891065.2 Hippocampus comes
CATAACATACCATACTAGACAGATGAGCGATTAATTTCCGATGCCTTTAAATGTGGGCAGGGCACATGGCGGCAAAGTTTAATGATCATCTCAAGGATTCACCATTAAAAAGGTTACACCCCCAACCCCTCCCGAACACAGTTTTCCTAATTGGGTGGACACGTAAATCATAACAGAACGTACAATAAAAGTCTGGGGACCCATACATGAAACTGAACAGGAGGTCTGCCATTTTCATTTTGGTTTGAAACAGCTGCTAACTAATATCGTCGCTGCTACTTGCATGACTCATCGGCATGATGCCATTGACTTGACATTAATCACCATACACGTAACGGATTCCGTTGCTCGGCGGACATATCTCACGGTGGCTTGCCCTCTCGCTCTGATAACCACATTGCGCTCACACTGTTGTTGCTCAAGTCTCATTCAGCGTGACCAGTCAGACTTAAAAAGATCTCCTCTCCTGGCAGGCCTGATTGAGCACATTAGTGCCAGCCAACCAACCAAGCATCCAACCCTGTCTTGTCCTAGCGGGCCCTGCTCTCCGGCCGTTTGGGATCATGGCTACAATCCGCTGTTGTGCCACCACAGGGGCACATTCCTGTCTCGCTGGGGAGAAAGGAAACAGTCATAGAGACGAATGGGAGACTCATGACCATTTAGTATGTCAGCATCGGTTTTAAATGACCTTACAGTGGAACCTTGAAAGTTGAACGGCTCAACATTACACTTGTGGATCAATTTTTACTCAAAACAAGGAGTGCAATGGTTGGGGTCATACTATTACCTGTCGGAAGCTCTGCATGTTTGCTTCGGCCTCTTCCCTCAGGGACATCTCATCCTGCAACCTGACATGACAGACGATACATTAGGCAAGGAGTTTGAACATGTTCAAGCCTCGAGAGACTTCATTATGTACACCTGCAAAATGTAATGCCATCACAATGTTTTGTTGAAATACGTGTTTTGGTTTATTAGATGAGAAAATACCAGTAAATTGGATTTCTTTAATGTCTTGACTTCACTTAAAAATAACCAGCAAACCTAAAAATGCCACAGACATTTTCATCTGCAAATAGAAATCCTCTGCTTCCTTTTTT
>NW_017840588.1:0-1104 GCF_001891065.2 Hippocampus comes
TTCACGTCATTCAGGCACAAGAGCCCAACGATTCCACTGAATCAGGCTGGAGCCTAGTTTGTATAACTCAGAGAGTTGTTGAACAAACAGAAGGCAAAAAGAAGGAAATGAATCACATAAGGTGAAGAAGGCAAGATGTTTATATTCAATAAAACAGTCAAGGGAAAGTATCTAACTTGTGACGACTTGGCTAAAAAGCAGACATCGAAATTGTGAAGTACTGTCAAAAGCAAAGTTTCAAAGATTTAGCTATGCCAGAAGAATATCAAAGAGCAAAGAAAAGTAGGTCACCTTACAAGTTGAATCCAGTACTTCAAGATGGTGTTATGAGGGTTGGCGGAAGGTTGAGTCGTGCAGCCATGCCTGAGAATTCCAGACAGCAAGCCCAAGGACTCACACATCACAAAGCTTGTGCTGAGATACGTTCATGACATTCCAGTTCACGCCGGAAGGAATCACATGATGGCTAATCTTTGTCAAAGATTTTGGATCGCAGGAACTGTTCAGAAAGTTCTGTACAAATGTGTCACCGGTAAAAAAACTACATGGCAGATCTGCCAAACGGCCTACCTGACCATACGTCTCTCACCAGAGTCGGCGTTGATTATTCCGGACCATTCCAAGCAAGAAGGGGAGAAGGACAAGTAAAGAGATACAGCTTTATTCTTCACATGTTATATGAGCCGTATATCGGAAAGTTGCATCGATAGTTTGGAATGATCGCATTTAAAATGTGTGTGGGTATTTTATAGGATGTAACGTTTCCTATAGCTTTCATCCTATTGACGATCACCTTGTGGTTTTATTATTTTCAAAGCACATAAATACCTATTTGACCGCCTTTTAGGCGGAAGGATCTGCGTGGTGCACGGATGTGATGCGGTCAGGTAACAAGGGGTAGAGCCACAGTTTGTTTTTTTTTCCTCTCTCTTGCTCGCTTTCTCTGTTATCTCTCACTACGTTTGTTATTTTATTAGCCGCATTCTTGCTTGTGTCATTTTTGCATTAATTATGTGTATCATTGATTTAATTGTCAGTAAACTGAACAAAAACCAAGAGGAGCGTACGGAGTTTAACTCATTCAGTACCAGCCAATTCTGGACC
>NW_017840589.1:0-1104 GCF_001891065.2 Hippocampus comes
ACATCTGACGTGTATTTTCGGACACGACCGATGGCCGTCATCATGTGGCAGTCATTTCCCACTTAAAAAAAAAAATCTTTATTTGAAAAACGTAGTAGAACATACAATAAAAATATTTTTGATTGACAATGACTGTCAGAAAAGGATTGATGAAATAATATTTTCATGAAACCCCGCTCATTGATGGGTTCACACAAAGCATGATGTCACTGGAGTACTTTGCGTCTCCTTCCTCCTCCTCCTCTTTTTCCTCTTCCTCCTCGTCATGGTAGTCGTGTTCTCGATGAAGAGCCGTCCGGCTGTTGGTTGGCTTCCACATCTCGGCTTCCACATCATCCCCCTGCAGGACTTGCGACCTACAGGGCCCATTACTCCTTTCCCAGAAGAAGAGAATGATAAATAATGTTTTGTATAATAGGCATCTCAAAAATAATGTTATTTTTTAATTCCCCCACCAAAGTCTTTGGATTTATATATAAAATGAAACAACCCACCAAAATTGGTAACTAATGATTTTGATCCAAAACCATGAGAGCAGTGTATGCTTTGCCAACACTTTTTTCCCTCCCAATAACAGAATGTCAACTAGACAACAAAAACTGACTTTCGTGTTCATACTAATACTGTAATAATGAATTAAACTTACAATTTATAGTAGTAACACAACGCTCCAGCCACTGCCGCCATTATGAAAACGATGCCAAGGACAATGAGCGCCATCCAAACTGCTAAAAATAAATGAATAAAAGAGAAACAGACTATCTCAGCGAGCATCATAAGGTTAAAAACAGATGGTGTGTTTTGACTTTTCTTTGCAAGTCTAGTCTTAACCACAACAGAAATAACTGTTTTGTTTTTATTGTAAACAGAGGCTCGGCAGTCCATCAAATTCCATTTAGATCATATGTTCAAACTACAAATATTAGATTGAAAAAAAAAACAAATACGAAATAAAATACAAAATTCATAGAAATAATACAAGACAAATTATTAGAAAAGGAAGACAAAATATTGTGGGAGATGAGAGGGTTTCAAAAAATTTAGAAAATGATTACAAATATTTCAAAATAATGCCTAGTGTTATAATAAAATACTTGATAAAAA
>NW_017840590.1:0-1104 GCF_001891065.2 Hippocampus comes
AAAAAAAAAAAGGAATAAAACACGCAGATATCAAACAATGACGAACACGCTGTAAGAATAATGCTCGGCGTGTTTGTCTCTTATATGCGGCCGCATGTTGTCTCATCTCTTGCAGTAATCAGTGCGGTGATACACAAGGTCGCGGATGAAGCTGATTGGATTGACAGTGTGAGATCTCACACTAGGCCTGAAATGAAATGGAGGTGTGTGACAGATGAATAGACGTTGCGGGCAGACTGCTACACTTGCTCAGGTGTGAAATTAAACCGGAAGGAGACGTGACCTCGGATTGTGTAACGCAACTGGAGAGGCCCTCCGGAGTGTATAATTAATGGAAATATCTCAACTGTCGACTGCATCATCGTCAAGAGAATGTGATGAATCACTGACTTATAAGGCGGGATCCACTGGCTGAATAACATACCGGTATACGGATTTATCTTGAACTTGTTGCACTTTCAAAACAATATTTTGGCATTCCAGTCAATCAGGCTCCTAAATGTCTCACAGAAAGCACGTGGGTGAATACGTGCCGATAGCCGGCGGCAGCCTGGCCCGAGCTCGGAAAGATAAGGAGGAGAAAAATCAGTGAAAGGAAAATGTAATCTAAAAGAAAATGTCGGTGAAGATACAAAGTCAACTGTCAGTGGGGATACCCACAAACCCCACCAGCAGCAATCACAATCCATATTTCATACCGGGGTGCGTATGTGTGCGCGCGTGTGGTGTGCTGGGTGTGTGAGATGGTGGTGGGGGGGCCAGGGGGGCGGATGCAGAGGATGCTGAATTATTGAGTTGAATTTTCACGGGCTGAAGGTCAGCGAGCCCTGAAAACAGGGGAAAAAAACATGTCCGATTAAAAATTGATGTTTTCTTATAAGCTGCCATGCCATGCGTTGCAATAACAAACCTTGCACAAGATGATTATTCTGAGAGCCAACGCTTTCAAAATCATCTTGCGTGAAAGGATGCACTGAAAAAAAAAGAGTCACAAGTAGCAGGGAATTTGAGGTGTATAGAATAACACGCATGGCCGGAAAGGACAGATAGAGCGGAATCTCCAAGTTTGAACACAATCTGCTCCAGATGCTGGTCAAGCTCGGC
>NW_017840591.1:0-1104 GCF_001891065.2 Hippocampus comes
GGTGTTAAGTAAAAAAGGGATCAAGTCTATTACCGACTTGATCAATATGAATTTCCTCTACATTTCCGAAACATATCTTAATGAATTCTCATCCTCAGCACGACTATTTGTACCTGCCTCAATTTTTTTTTCCAAATGATAGAGAGGATCGCAAGAAAAGGAAAACGTGTTAGTTCAATTCAGTGTGAGGAAAATCCCAATTCATCCACCATGTTTTAATTTACTGGAACAAATGCTGGTTGACCAATTTTGGATTTCCCACTTTTATTTGTTTTGGTCAAGTGTTATTCACTTTTCTTATCAGTACTTTTGTTTAATGATTTATTTAACCTTTATTTAACCAGGAATGTCCCTTTGAGATTAAAAGCCTCTCTTTTCAAAAGAGTCCTGGCCAAGAGGCAGCAAGAAGTGACAGATTCAACACAAAATAACATCCAAACATACAAATCAATCAGGATGTACATACCCATTCACCAGTCTCACTCAGTCTTGGTCAGTGACCCGATTTGTACTTCAGTTCATGCATCTGTTCTCTTTTGCCTGCCTTTAATTTACTAAAATGATTACAAGTGTGACAGCCTAGTTGCTAACAAAGCCACTAAATAAAAGCACTGGTCTTGTAGTATGGCCTCCCGGAAAGAGCATCCGGGCCCATACGGGGCAGCGTGTTCTGATTATCTCCTCCAATCCCAATGAAATTGTCTATTTGAACAGATAGTTGCACTGTAACAGAAACGTAGATGTAGGAAATGAAACACAACAGGTGGTTTTACAAGGAGACAAGAGGTGCCACACACACCAAATGCCTCGCCAACTCAGTTGTCACCCCTACTACTGAATCTATCAATACTAAGTCCCAAATCTTCAAAACGTTCCTGGTATTATCTCCATAGTGTGTATAAAGTTTTAATCACAGGTTTAGAATTCACTCCCATTTCTGCTTTCAATTATTGCATCTCACCACACCACGAGTCAAAAAAAACAAAGGTGAGACTTGCTGCCGGGCTATACAGATATCACGATAAAATACGAACGATATTTTGAAAACAATGCATTGTAATGCCTTCTTCGAATCACAGGAGATGGGCGTAAAAGTTTATTCTC
>NW_017840592.1:0-1104 GCF_001891065.2 Hippocampus comes
TTTTTTTTTTTTTTTACTCATAAGGCCACTTCTATCAAATGTAACCTCTCCTTCACGAACTGAGACCATTAGGGAGGGGTTTTGACATTTTTAAGAAATGTGATTTTTATTACTTTTAGCCTCACATACTACGCAAGCGAATGACTTTCGTTTAAGGACAATTAAGGCATTCGTAATCGAAAATCAAATGTCACACTCTTAAAACAGATGTTTGCATCTTCCTTGGTGCACAGGTAAAACTTTTTTTCTTTTTTTTTTGGGGGGGGGGGGCTCACATTTAGAAGTAAAATGCTGGGTGGCGTTAGCCTTGTGCGGCTGTGTAAAAGTGCACCAGCAGGGATTTACGCCTCATTGGCTCTCATTATGAAAACGTGATATTGCGCTGGAAAGCCTCCGGGCTCTTCTGCGGTGGATTAGAGAGGTGGCGCTGAGCACAGCTGGCAGATACAACCCAACAGCCACCCAACCCTATACACTCACTCTCCCTCATTTATCTTATTTTATGCTATACAAGACAATATCCAACTTCTGTCCAAACGTTATTGTTACCGTTATATGAGGGTCAGTAAGTTAGTTAAAAACGATGCCGGGAACTTCTCTGTCTGGCCTTATTGCAAACGCGCAGCCAATCTTATGTGATGTCGGTGTACATTGTATTACGTATTGCGTTGTTTGCACTCTAAATAATTCATCGTTCTTTAAACGGGGTTTCTGGAAAGGTCGCTTTCTATTGTTTTTAATCAACTTCAATGAGCCCAAAGCAGCATCAGTGGAAATGGTTTGCACAAATGGCGCCAAACTAATCACAATTTGTTTAGCTTGATTCACTTTGGAAGTCAGGCGATTGCTCCCCGGGTTGCCTTCCAATGTCTGATTTTGGTTCTGGACGCTTTGCTTTATGTCTCGGAACACAGATGGTGCACTTTTTTTGAGTTTGTGGTTTGAGTTGAACCCCAAATTCTACTGTCAGCTTTTCGACATTGCTGATTTTCTATTTTTAAATAGACAAAGTACTAAGGGTCAGGAATAAGTCGTTCACTTCCAAGGAATAATTTGTTTGCTTGCCTGACAACTATGCTTATCGATTCCACTTAAAAAAAAAAA
>NW_017840593.1:0-1104 GCF_001891065.2 Hippocampus comes
TAAATGGATAATCAAGAAATATGGAGTAAAACGATTTCAGCGTGAATGTCTTTAACAAGCATGCCTAATGTGATAATGAGGCCTTTCAGGAGGGAAAGCAAAGCAGAAGGTGTGTCTGCAGACATCGGTCCACTAAGGACACAACAGCTGCCGCGGACGCAAAAGTTCCCCCCAGCGATGAAAGTTAAATCATTAAACGTTACAGCAAAGACGTCCGTAACTTTACACAACAGTGTCTGAGGGCTTGTTGTGTCTGTGGGCCTTTTGGAATTGGCGCTTGTTGTGGCTTGAAAGCAGGTTAACAGGACGAGAAAAAACACAAAAGCGACACACTGGCTCACATCAGAATCCTTAAGGCTGCTTGAAAAACTGTTTTCATTTGTTTGAAAACAGTTTGCTACGACGAGGGGTAATATGATTTGCCTTTGTTTATAGCATATTAGCATTAGCGCTAATGTCAAATGATAATTGGTGTCTATGTATTCCAGTTAAGAATATTCAATTCTTAAATTTTCACCATGGAAAAAGCACAAATATGATCTTAGTACAGCAACAAATAAAAATGTACCCACCAAAGAAGGCGTCATGTTATAAGTGGCTGACATGAATAATAATAATTGTCCCTCAAAGTGCTGTTAACTTTTTTTGAGACTCCTTCTTTATCGCAGTTCATTATTCCTGCTCACATTTTTCTTTCTCTTCACCTTCTAGGTTACTTGCCTTCAAGACTTCTTTGGGGACGATGACGTCTTCATTGCATGTGGACCGGAGAAATTCCGCTACGCCCAGGATGACTTCTCTCTGGATGAGAATGGTAATATGCGTTAATGACATTGCATACCCAAATGGTTAAAAAAAAGGTGCTATATTAATGAAGCAAATTTTTAATTGTGGTTGCAGTAGTGTGGAGCTGTACAGCAATCTCCCGAGAGCTATTTTGTTATTTTACTGCCTCAATTGTCGCTAAATCGGCTTAATATTGCATGTGGCGCTCAATGATTGTTGAGGGGGCCCAATGAGGAGACGGGAAAGGGATTTTCTTATCTTCAGGCAGCAGCGGGAATAAGAAAAAGGTAGAAAAAGAACCATTAATCTGCCCGGCGA
>NW_017840594.1:0-1105 GCF_001891065.2 Hippocampus comes
AAGTGGATGGACGCTGTGACAAAAGAAGAATGAAGACAGGAGCTGCCTTTCAGCGGTTGGCGGGCCTCAGGCGGCTGAGAAGATTCACAAATAAGCAACATTTCTGCTTCACGGCTAAGCTTACCACCATTTTAGATTTGTAATTCATTGCACATTCCAAAACCAATAACATTTAGAATTGTACCAAGACTATTACGCATGCATTGGGTGACCGGCGGTTCAGCTACAGAATGTTTTTTGCTGTGTACATTCCATAAAGTGCATGTCTCGTGAACATACGTGATGTCTGTCGCTTTGCTCGGGGACTTGAGGGAGAGATTAGTCACATGAGGCTACAGGCCAAATTTTGTCAGCAGTTTTAAGACTCCAAATTCCTGCCTTTCAGTTATAACAAGCCGAGATGCTTGAACCCGGGACTTAAAAAAGAACAGTGTGAAGGATGAGTGCTGACATCTAGTGGTCATCTTGCAATTTAAGAAACCTCAACGTGACCTCGCTCGTTGATGACCGCATGACATTTGCCCCAAGCCGGTTTCACCAACTGTGTTGCGAGTCCACATGGTTAGCCATCAACATCAACCACTTCTTCAGGAAACACATGTGGAATTTCTGCGCGGTCTCGCATGACTGAAGCGCCACAAGGATGCACAAAAACAACTCTGTGGCGGTAGCTGAAAAGCTTAGTGACTTTGCCTCGACATTTCAACTTGCGACAAGAGGTGGCCCCATCTTTCGTTGACGGCGTCCACATCTTTCCCTCATTGGGATAACAACGGAAGGAATTGGATCTCGCTCTCGCTCCAACATCCGATAATCGCATGTTCTCCGCAGTGGCAGAACAACAAACGTAATTATACGACGTCTGCCGTCATCATTGTCTTCCGAGCGCCCTAATGTGGTCGTCGTGGTGGCCGCGGCGGCCCGTTTGGCGCCACCCGAGCCGCGAAACCACTTTGCATTCCAGTGTGAATTCTACAGGGTGCACCTTTCATTTTATTTTTTTTCATCTCAACTAACTCAGCTGTCCAATGTCTCGGATCGAGGGGAACTTGATGAGGTCGTCTTTCGAGAAAAAAAAACAAAAAAAAAAAAAACACCAAGTAAA
>NW_017840595.1:0-1104 GCF_001891065.2 Hippocampus comes
GGTGCCGGGGCGCCACCGCCACGGCGCCTAAGGATAAACAACCGCCAGCGATGAGGGCTTACCTGCCGCTGACCCCGTCATGCAAGTGTACGACGAGATAGGGGTGTTCCTCTCATCAAGCTGTCCCAGCGTTGACCTCGTCACTTTACTCCCTACATTCCCCCCCACCTCACCCCCAGGGATTTACTAAAGCCAAAGGGCATCATGGTCGGACTGTCCCCCCCAGTGGCCAATTGCTCTACTTAGACCAGCAAGCTGCCATTATTGTTTTCCGATAAACACCGAGTTGGCCTTTTACATGTAAAGAGAAGCAGTTCCTCTACAATATTGGCTTTTGAAGTCCTTTTGCTCAAGTTGGAATACAATGAGGAATCAGAGCCGCGATAGGTTCCATCCAGCTCTTCCAGAGCCCTTGTGCTCAGTGTTAAATAGAAAACGCAGGAAATAAAAACACCACCGACCGCGCTGCATCTGGTGGGCCACGACTACCTAATTGCTAATAAATGTTTAAAAAGTGTTGTTTTTTTTTTTTAATTCAGAAAAATAAATATACCATACAAATGAAGTTGTGCTAATCGTAGATGATTAAAATGTACAACTCACAGCTCCATAACTTTAATCAGAGGTATAATAAATGAAAATAAACTTGCTCAAGGAGTCTCACGTTTAAAGGTTTACAACGTCTATAAACAGGCAAAACGACACAAAAGAGTGTTATGTGACAGGCCATTTTTTTTCCCTCAACCCTTCGCACTCCTCCCTGCCCAACAGGCTTCAGGAACCATGTGAGCTATGTGGGGAAAGGGTGGCGGTGATGGTGGTGGTGTCGAGGGGGCCCAGAGAGCGCTCGGTGCCTCTGGCTGCGCCTGGTGCAGCGATGTCAGGCCGCTGTGGCATGCGAGACATGAGCTCTGCGGCAAGTCGCAGCTGAAAACCAGAGAGGGAGAGGCCGTCCTGGTATGACAGGCAGCCACATGCACTTGTTTCACTTTTGTCCCGGTTCAAAGGGACGTTTGCACCCATGCTATTTTTTTTTAGGGAACCTTGAACTCAGTCAGATTGGAAAATGGGCCTCAGAGGATGAATTCACACATCCAGTATGCC
>NW_017840596.1:0-1105 GCF_001891065.2 Hippocampus comes
TTTTTTTTTTTTTTTTATAAACCAGTTGTCTGATTTTAAAATACAATACCTTTTGATTTTCTATCGCGCTTTCACAACAGCTGCAGCTATAACAAAGTGCTCTACAGAATCGATTTTCCATCTGACTGGAGTAAAATGCTTTGAGTTCTTTGTTCTGGTTAGAACCCAAGATGCAGCGTTCTGAATGAGGTGCAGCTGTTTGATGCTCTTTTGAGGTAGTCCAGTCAGAAGACCATTTCGATAATGAGGTCTACTGGAGATACAAACATGGATGAGATTTTCCTGGTCTCCCTGGAGCATGCTTTCAATCTGGATTAGGATTATTAGTATTTTTTTTAATATGGTAAAGCACACCAGGGTTTCGGGCTTGTTTGTCTTTGAGGACACTGACTCCAAGTGTTAGCTAACAGAAATCCCTCTTTTTACCTCACTTCTGTTTTGGTTTAATTGAAGGAAATTTTGCTCCATCCAGGCAGGCCTTGATTTAGTTTCAGACAGTGACACATCACCTTCATTGGACCGTTGTCAGTTGGGCACATTGATAGATGTCGCTACTGTTTATCTAGCTGGCTACAGATAGGAGTCTACATTCTCTGGGTAGTCGGATAGAGAAAAGTATGAAGTTACCGGTTTGAAGTCACTCTGCTTTGCTTCCTGAGTCGCCACCTTCGACAGATAGAGTGCAGACAAAGCTTTGACAGAGACACACGGTATCTCCCTCTCTGGAACAAAGGAATTTTCTCTGAAGTCTGCGATTGACCTCCGTTTGTCATCTGCAAACAAAACACAAGTTGACACGAAAGCAAGATGCAGTGAGACCTCATCCGGAGGTGCAATAGACAAAACTGTAAATCACTTTCATTGCTGTCACGATTTGTATTTGCTACTGCGCTCGGGAAGCTTTTCCGTCGCAACTGCCGTACGTCACGGTTAAAAATATCTCGCCTATGACGGTAAGAGGGAGATACCTGACCCAACTGACACACATACTGACCATGAAGTGAAAGGCATACCACTGTTGACTCGGCACAGAAGATCAGAAATATGTGTTGCATAAAACCAAACATGCCGGCTGTCATGTTTTGCAGCAACGAATCATTCAATA
>NW_017840597.1:0-1105 GCF_001891065.2 Hippocampus comes
ATTGGGAAATTGACGATGACTACACAACGGCCGGTTCATTCCAGCCCTGACATGGCTCAGCGGTTTAAAAAATATAATTTATAGGCCTTAAAACCTAATTCATCCGATGTAATTTTAAGTACCGGCACACAGGTCTATCTTTTAGCAATAATTGCACACTACTGTTCACCAAAAACTTGATAAGGTACCCTGAATGCACAACAATACCACGGCAAGGGACTTCAGCCGACACGCCTGGCCAAGTTCACTCGACCAGAATCGTACTGTGTCAGACGCAACAAAAAAAAACCTAAGCCTGCAGGCTGCAACATGTATTTATGAATCATCGGATCATTGCTTGTTCTTTGTGTCTAATCGCATCTGAACCGCAACTGGATTGCTCTGACATATAAAAAGCCCAAATAAGTGTGTGTTTCTCTGAGATTTACATGTTTTGAGTTTGTGTATTAAGAACATACAGTAATAGACTTTCATTATTGATGTTATGAGCAATTTTAGCAGTAACTGTCACTCGCAGTGGATGGCATACTGTGGCACCGCACAATATTTAGAAGTTATCCATTGCTCTTGCTCTATAACTGTACGTATTTAAATGTGGTTTAATTTGGGTTATATATATAACACAACTATAAAAGACAACTACTTAAAGTGGCGGTCACCCTACGAGCCCCATCCACATGTATCTGCCATTCACGGACTTTTCTCTATTTGGACCAATCAGAGACGACATCTCGCTATTGGGCGTCCAATTGGATTTCTAGCTTCATCTCAAGAGCCCGCCTTTCATCTGAATTATTTATTGCCTGGAGCAATCTGCACCGGCACGGACAACACAGAAGCCAGAGATTTAAGTGGTGTGACCCGTTCATGCGTCGTCTCCATTTTGACTGAAAAGCTGCAAAAATGGTAGATGCTTTCTGCGCGAAGTGGAAACTGGTGCACAGCGAGAAATTTGAGGATTACATGAAGGCGCTCGGTGAGTAGTTTATTCTAAAGTGTGTCAAGGCTGCTGCCGTCGGGCGGAGTTGTTGCATCTCCAAAAGCATGACTTTCCAGAAAACAAACAAACAAACAAAGACGGCATGTTTGTTCAGCCTTGAACATT
>NW_017840598.1:0-1105 GCF_001891065.2 Hippocampus comes
CAACACTGTAGTTCTTCTTTCTTAGGTTTTCTATATCTCATCGATCTAAATTGCTTTATTGAAATATCCAAGCGATGCGTTTTTTTTCCCAATTGTTTGTGCGTCACTAATGCCAAATTGATGTGATATAATTGGGCTTTTTAAGACAATGCCATTAGTTCTAATTTCTTTCAATAAAATGACGGCTATTGACAAATCAACCTTTAAAATCATTCATATTTAAACATGCTTGAGAACACTTAACACATTTTAATGCATTTATTATATACCGGTATATATTTTTTTCGAAAGATTGTCTCTTTAATGGTCACCGAAAGGGAAATTAACAACCAGCCTGTATTTTATGAAGACAGCTATTTAATTGAATCTTTGTTGTTGCAATAATAGGCTGGGGAAAAGACATATAACATTTAAATTATTCCGATTAAAAATAAATAAATAAATACATAATAATCTTATTTTTCCAGCGGTTTACTTAAAATGGCTTGAAATGTCCCTGAAAGTTCAAACGAATGACTCTTTGGCTCGTGTCTAATAAAAGACGGCAATTGAATTCCTCATTCATGTGAAGTAATTTGTTGGGAAAACATATTTAATGGACCTGACAGATATTATTTGGCATGCTTCTGGCTCATTTGGAAACCTTCCCAGCCATATTGTTTGTAATTGGATGTGCAATTGGCCGCATGATGAAACATCCTATCTGGCCCCCAGAAAGAACTGCTGCTGCCTCTTAGAACTATACAAGCAGAATTGGCCATCATAATATTTCTGGATATCTTTGTTGTCGTCCTACTTACCGCTGAGCCACACGGCATCGGGTTCGTGGATGCGGAGGTCAGGACCGAACACGTCATCCAGGGTGACCTTCTTCTTGAGGGCCAGGCTTTCATCTTCACCTGTCAAGCACATGTCAAAGAGTAAAAGGAGAAATCAAAAGTGGCAGGCGGGCCACGGCGATTGTAAAGTGCAGATAGCGTCGCCATGCGTCGGGGGGGCTTCACGTTGCTCATGTGAAATTGGATTTACATTTCAAATAACTTTACAGGTTGGAAAGAAAAAAAAGTGAAGGAAACTTTTTTTTAATGCAGATTTTTTTTTTTTT
>NW_017840599.1:0-1104 GCF_001891065.2 Hippocampus comes
TAACCAACCCAATCCCAAAACGTTTATTTCTACTGTCTTGTTTTTCAACTCCAGCTTTGGATCATGCCGGCATTTGGCGCTCGCCCCCAGTTCGACCACCCTGCCGAAACCGAATTCTACGACTTCAGCATCTGGGCCGCCATCGTGAACGTCGGATTGCCTTTCGCCATCTTTTACCGCATGCACTCAGTGGCCGCGCTCTTGGAAGTGTTCGTCAACTCTTAAGTGGACAACTTCGGTGGCAAACAATTGTTCATTCTCTTTTTCAATCATACCATTAGACAAACAAAAACAAATGATTACAAATACAGCTCTCAAGATACACTCACTGTACTTGCTGGCGCCGGTCCCGTCTTGGGAAAATTGTGAGTGTGTTACTTATGTTCAGTCTGATCCGAGATTTTCTTTGGGTGGCCAGAAAGTCGCACATCACAAAGATACGATGCTGGAAAAGAAAGCAAGAGTTCAGTGTGTTTTTGACAAGTTTGGCAGGATTCATTGATTCAATTAAAACTTCATTATATATGAATGAAGTATCTTTTTTTTCAGTCATTTTATGCAGCCCGGTAACAGTCTGCGGCCTGGTGGTTGGGGATCTGATCTATATCACTTATCCTATTTAAGATGACAGGGAAGCCAGAGTGGATCCTAGCTGACTTTGGCCGAGAAGGGGAAAAAGGTTGTTATTCCTTGGACTAATCACCAGTTAATCACGACACATAAGATCGACAAGCAGTCACACTCACACAATTCAGTGTTCACTCGACCTTACATAATGGAAAAAAGACACATCAAGCACAGGAGAAACATGCGCACACCTTGTTTCTGTGCACTTTTAGGCTGACGTGCTCACCATGCGTGCATTTTTGTACAATAAATGTGAAAATTTTGTTGATTTGTTTTTCTGAAGACACTTTAATAATTTGTTGAAGTTTCAACTGATGTTATTGCTATTGATGTTTTTTATTAAATGTTAAACTATTTCTTTTACCCCGTAAATGTATATGTGTAAGTGTAATGTATAGATGCCGGATGAGTGAAAATAAATTAATTGCATTGTTTATAGGCTTCAGTCTGTGTATGCAAAAAATAAAGACAAAAAAA
>NW_017840600.1:0-1105 GCF_001891065.2 Hippocampus comes
AAAAAAATATCAAGGAATTTTCCTTTCAAAATTCAAGGATACAAAGATCCAAGGACTTTATTTTGGTGTACCAATACACATTTCCATATTACATGGCACAAAATATATTCCAAGGTCACAGATGAGCCCGGTAATTCCCAAGACTAGTGAAAATATAGGATCAAATAAGTATAAAATATAAAGGTCAGGGGCGGGGTGACCCTCGGGAATTCTGTTAAATTTGCCGAATGGCCAGTGTATATCTGGGCCAGTCCTGACCATTACACCGACTAGCAGCCGTATGCTTTAAAGGGAATGGGTAGTCATACAATGAATAATGTCACCACATTTCCCGCAAGATGTTCATGAGCTAACTAAAATGGAGAATTTACATGTTCCAGCAGGCAATTTATGAAAGGAATTTAACACTGCAAATGAAATAAATTACTGATCTACTTACTTGCATGTCGAAATCTCGTTCAAATTGTCTCTTAGCAGCCACTGCGACCTCGTACGAGTCAGGTCGATCGCAAATATCCAACCCATGTTTGACAAATTCTGTCATGAACATGAGTTAAAACCATATTCTTCCTGGGTTGTGGGAAAACACTAACAGGACAATGTGATGCTTACCAGGAGGATTCTCAAAGTGTTTTACGCTCTTCCTGGAGAATTTCTCAACATCTAACTCTGGCATTTGATTGGCCTGCTTTATTTTTGGGACCTATAAAGGACAAACAGCTAACGATGCTCAAGGAGGAATAGATAGAATAGTGCATAAAGCCCTGCCTCGATGATAACTTAATTGTGGGCACAAGCTCCCCGCCACATTCTGCAATCTTTATGGTAATGAAAGCAGAACTCGGCCTTGGCAGAGGGGTATTTGTGTGCAGCCATTAGATAATTGCTCACTTTCATGAGAAAGGGCTGTTCCCTAAAACCATGACTGACTTACTTGCATTTCCAAACCTTGGTAAAATTGGCTCTTGACATCCACTGGGACCTCATATGAGTCAGGGTGATCACTAACATCCAGCACATATTTGTCACATTCTGTAACAAACATGAGTTACAACCAAATTTTCTCTGCATTGGGAATGTGTGTGTGGGGTGGGGGGGGGGGGGG
>NW_017840601.1:0-1105 GCF_001891065.2 Hippocampus comes
GTCTGTCATTCTGTATGTTAGCTGGTGACTACCTGGTTCATGAAGAGTGAAGAAATGGCACCGTTTTTGATTATGTGGGCATGGGGGAACTTTCCATTGTGATGATTGACGATTGTGACTTTGGACTCCTCCCATCACGGTTCCCCACAGCGTGTCACATGCTTCATTTGTTTGGCGCAGTTTTTTTCTTTAGAATTGGTTTCTGACGCAACGTATTTGAACACTGGACCAGCTGGGTTTTGCGTAGTGGCAGACCCGGGGGGCATGAGATGACCAAGGCTATCTTAGGGGGGTCGCAAAATAAAAGTTGGGAAATACATAATCAGCAATCGATATCCATTTTTATATTGAATAAAATTTGTGCACACGTTGTTGGTTTGTTTATTGAACAAAAAGACAGATAACCTATCAACAGATCCGAAAAAATATCTTCGGCCGTAGTAAAAAGATTTAAGGCAAGAGAAGAGGAAAAACAAAAAAAGCTTCACTTTTGTTTTCACACAAGAGTGGTATCTAACAATGGTTGCCTCAATTTTACACCTTAATAATTGACTTTGATTTTTTATTTTATTTTATTTTTTTTAACAGTCACCAAATGTTTGTTTTGTGCCCACTGGCAGATGGCCATTACACCGGGACGCCACCATCTTACGGCTACGACGCCGACCGTGCCGAGGAGCAGCGGCGGCACCACGACATCCTGCCGTACATCGACGACTCGCCTTCTTCCTCACCTCACTTGAGCTCCAAGAGTCGAAGCAGTCGGGACACCCTCTCCTCGGGATCGCTGGAGTCCGCAAAGTCGGTCAGTGTTGTCATTTCTCCTTTTCCCGTTTTTTTATGAACTCAGCGTTGCCATGGACCAGAATGTATCCATCCGTTTGTTTATTTCACTCGCTTTCATCCAAACGCCTGACCCAGTTTGGATATTTGGAAGAAATATTCCATTCACATTGAAAATGACAATTAAAACGTTGTACAGGTGATATTAAATCTCATTTGATCGGGTTGTAATTTGTTGTCTATCCACGCAATATTTGTACACCAATGCTTCCTTCGACCTCAATACATTGAGAGTGGTCGGCCGTTCTATTTTTTTTTTTTT
>NW_017840602.1:0-1105 GCF_001891065.2 Hippocampus comes
TGGCTTCTATTAAATAGTTCAATTGACAATATGCGGTCTTCTGGTATTTGCTGTTCATAAAGTATAAAGCTAAAAGGACCAGGTGAAGGGTTCACACAGAACTTTTCATATCTGAGTGAGGCTGGAGCGAAAATCACATTGCATGTCTTGGATCCAAGGATTGACTAAGTCTCCTCTCGAGCACTTTTTCCTCGAGGGAGCCTGAGGACTGTGACGCCCTATCGAGAGAACACACAGTCGGTCAAACTTGAAAAGTGGGACCATCGGATTAAGGTTTTACTGTGACAGAGTCCTCTCCACAGTGCGCAAGAGGAGGTTTATCTAATGTGCCTGTCGCATTACTGACATGCATCAAGCAAGAGACATTTCTGACACAAATCCTCCAAAATGGAACGTGAGCAAACAAAAATGCTCTCACTTAATATTATTCTCAGACATGTTGGCGAATAAGCTTGCACTCTGCATGATGTTTTATTTTTTTGGGACCACTTGTCTGTGAGTAATCTCTTTATACTCACAGATGAGTGTCCTTGAACCGAAATCAGCCCACTGCTCCAGTGTATCATCAAAAGTGCTCTCATGCTTGGTCATTAAACGGGTTGGATGGAGAGGTTACATTGCTGGTGTTTACATGACACATGGCTGTGAAAAGGATAAACCACAATAACCCAGTTGAACGTGCTTGCTTGTCACGTTGCTGGACTATTTAGGAATACGCAGTAGAAGCCCAGAGACATCTAGCTCCCAATGGCCAACCGTCATCACCACAACTCTCTTCTATCGAAATACCTCATGATAAGTTAGGCATTACGGGGAAGGGAGATGATGTCACAAACACTTTTGGTGCCTGCCTTTGATGCTCCCCTTTACTCCTTTTATCACATATGTTTTCACCCCTGTTATTTACTGCTCCGGGTTATGCTTATTTGAGCATCTGTTGATTATCAGTACCAAAATTTCCTGCAGCAACGCATCAAAAATATCTGTATTGAATTTTTGAGCACAGGTTTCCTACTTTGTTGGATGTGCTCCCTCCACACCGTGTTCCGCTGCCTCTGTGTCCAGACAGACAATGACATACTGTATTTTCTGCACTATAAGGCGC
>NW_017840603.1:0-1106 GCF_001891065.2 Hippocampus comes
TTTTTTTTTTTTGACGGACATGCAGATTCAGCTACTTACGTCGGCCGTCCCGCTAGAGGCGTAGGCAGCGGATCTGGAAAAGAGGACAAAGGGATATTTGACCCCAGGGTAAATATTATCATAACCACATTTGTTTCTGTGTTAGCTGCCAGCTACATGCAAGAATAGGTCGAGTGTTGTTAAGTGGAGCCAGATCCCCTCCAGGAAAAGCGAAATCAGAAAGAAAGTTAAATTATACCAAGATGGTTAAACACAGCTCATAAAATGTTTTCAATGTGATGTAGGAAAGTGATTCCCTTTTTAGTGTGGCAGGCTGTTTTGGACTGCTCAGCTGCCACAGGCACGAACTCTAACAAGTTTTCTTGAGTACATGCTTACCAAATTTGACGAAGAGCACGCCTGTGGTCGACACTGTGCCCTGGGTGTTGGTAGCTACACACTGGAAGTAGCCAGTGTCTGTGGTGTCCAGATTGCGAATGCGAAGACGCGACCCATATGGTGTGGACCGGAACGAAACCCGTCGTGGCTCCTGTACCACAGGCGCGTCATTCTTTAGCCAGCGTACTGTCGGTGGTGGGTTGCCCGACACGCGACAGAACAGTTCAGCTGTTTGGCCCAGAGAGGTGGTGATGTTGTTCATCGGAGTTTCAAGACGGATAAAAGATAGCCCTGAAAGACAGGAATGCAAAACGATGTAAGGGACTAACATCAAAGAGGTGAGCACAGCTTTTCACAATATGTAAGGAGAGCCAGGTGATGGGTAAGGTGAAAAAAAATATGAGCATAATGTCTATCGATCATGCATCCATCCATCAGTCCTCTGGATCTGTCTTCCTCACGAGTGCTGCGGGCGTGCTGCAGTCCAACCCAGCATTATTTGTGTGAATGTTCGAAGCAAACATGTTTTTCTTCTTTCAACTACTACTTCTACATTTCTCGACTGATTCGAATTATTCCAACTGTAACATACTTGAAAAATGTACGCCTTGAGGGCTATTACTTTTCTCATTCCAAACATTCATAGTTTTCCCACGAGTCCACAGTTTGCCCCCAAGAATTCTCCATTTTCAATGACACGTTCAAAAATTCGTTCCCATTCGAAATGC
>NW_017840604.1:0-1105 GCF_001891065.2 Hippocampus comes
AAAGTGGAAAGGTGTTCTGTGGTCTGACGAGTCCACATTTCAAACTTTGTTTTTGGAAATTGTGGTCCTCGTGTCCTTTGGGCCAAAGAGAAAAAGGACCATTTTGGAAAAGACGGTTGCGGATTCCTCATTAATGCTGAGAGGTACATACATACAGGCTTTGGCGAAATAAAACATCGAAATAAAAATAAAAACACCTCAATAAAAACAAAATACCCAAACCTTTGTTAATTTACTATTAGACAGTTAGTAGGATTTCCCATTGACGACTAGCATTAGCAATGGTAGTGTTTCTAAAACCAAGTATCGTGTGTCTTGTATTTAAGTATACATTGTCGGTAATTCCTTTTGTTGTGTGTTTAGTTTGACAGTAAACTCAAACTGGCGCGTCAATAAACAGCCGAAAGCATGCGCAAGTAGGGTAGAATAACACGCGGTGCATGCTTGTATGGATGGAGTCTTATGCATGCGATAATGTTGTCCATTTTGTCCGCAGAAACAGGCGGCAAATGCAATCCGTACGTATCACATCTGATGGAAGGATTTCCGTGTGCCATCTCGACTAATTGAAACACAACAATCCCGGCGGCTCGGCTCTCTCATCGGCGTTTGTTTTCTCGGGATTGTTGACGGAGTGACAGAAGTGCACATGCTTTGGGGTTTACATTGCGTTGACCTTCTATAATCATCTCATGACCTGCTGAAATTGATCTCGGATTGGCACCGCGCCAGGCGCCTTGGTGAGTTGCGTCTGAATTCCACAGCGGCGCGTTGTTTGTTTTGCCGCTCGCTTTGCATCTTTTGAGTGTCATCTTTTTGTTATATAGCTGACGGATGGAATGAGACTCACAATTACTGAAGCTTGTCCTCTGCTGAACATTAGCATCTTCAGTGTAGCTGTAGTCTGATGGTGATGTCATACCAGGTAATATGGCCCCCTTACGGTCTGTTTTAACTTGTTGCGGATATACCTTGGTTATTGATAATTTGTCAATAGAAATGAACACTTTCTACGAGTCAGCGCAATGTTGAGAGCTGCTGTTGTCAAAAAGCCAAAGAGTGAATGAACAACATTTTATCGCTGGTAATACATCTTTATGGTGTC
>NW_017840605.1:0-1106 GCF_001891065.2 Hippocampus comes
CAACACTCTTCACATATATATGATGCAATACAGTTTAAATGAGTAAATTGTGTGTTAGGCATTGCTTCTTTTGATGAAATAGCACTGTTGAGCCTTTATAATAGTGGGTATGCATTTAAAAGACGCTTGGGGTGATATACTATACATATGTATATATCATTTGGTGCAAGATGCACTCGTATAACCCCAACCTTTACAAGATTCAATACTTTTTTGTAGGATTTTACTATACACAACATACCAAATGCGGCTTTATGAGAAGAAATTCCTTTATGAGAAAATACGGGATGATCTACATATGTTTTACATGATGAAAAATTATGAATAGATGAACAGTGTCATATGCATATCCTTAACAAGATGAAAATGTACCATACGCAGCGTTACAAGATGAACTACAACTGCCTGCATATCCCTCGCAATATGAAATGCTAGGATATGGTTTAAAAAGATGACGCAAGATATACATATCCTTTACCAAGTGACATTTTAGAGTCTGCATATCCATGAGAGAAACACAGAATAAAAGAGACGTGGAATAAAAAGACAGCCCGCTTCCCCCAAAGGATCAAACGGTTCGAGTGGATCACTTTGTTGTGTCAGTGAATATTCACATCTGGCTCCTATATGGGCCTGAAACCATACAAAACAGTCTCTTCACCCCTCCACGCCGTGACGTTATGCCAATGTGCTGTTTCATATAGATCAACAGGCGATGGGGAACGGGAGGCTCATATTTCCTCTTCATATCTGTTCTAGCTGTTTTCAGATGTGAACAGCTAAGGTGAGGCTGTACGGTCTGCTGGTGGGACACGTAACAGATCTCTTCTGCAAAAAAATGACTCAGACCATCATCGCACAAGTAGGGGTGTTAAACAATAGTCCCTATTGTGATGATGCAGAAAGTCAAACTCTGACATGCACAGACATAGCAGCTGCATTTTTGTACAAAGCACAGTGGGGGAAATGCATATTTGTTTAGGGAGCTCCAGTTTAAATCTAACCAGCTTTTGATGTCCTTGATATCCATCTTAAGGTTCATGTGATAGTAAACTCTTTGTCCGCACACCTGTAGGAGCCGTTTAGCATACTAGTAATATTAGTGA
>NW_017840606.1:0-1107 GCF_001891065.2 Hippocampus comes
AAAAAAAAAAAAAAGGAAACAAAGAGAAAATGTTGAAATTTGGGGGGGATGAACGCTGCAAATACCGAGCCAAACCCTTTGCAGCATCTGCTTCCCTGACAGCCAGCGGTGGCCTTTATTGTCGCCGGGTGTCCCCTCTTGCATGTGGAACTTTTCACACGATGGCTCGTGTTTGACATTGGCGGTGAGGATGTAAAGGCGGCGTGAAAACACGAGACGGACGAGCGTGTACAGGAAGCCGCAATCACACTGTCACCTTCTGTAGGCTTTCAATGTCATCGGACCTTGAAAGCTTTGCTGCACTGTTGGGGAGTGCTGGACACATGATAGCTTTATCAATGCTTTTATAAGACGGTGGTCCTCCTTCCCGGCCAGATCAAACGCGACTATCTCGACCTATCCTTGACTCGGAACCACACCAACGCCTTTTGCGCCCATTCGCACAGATTAGTGTTCCATTGTAGATTAGTGCTTGGTGGGAACTCTTGAGCAGGAAGCTTCTGTCTGGAGTATTCTGTTTCAAATACCCCCAAAAACAAACGTATCAAATTGAATGTGGGAGCGATGAAATATTGGTTAGCATGTCTGTCTTGTGTCTTGACTCTTCTTTTGCACCTTCATAGCATTGCTAATCATGACGACTCGTTAAATTTTTTTGTTTACGAAGCAGGTTGACGAGGCTTGGCTTTTAATGTGGACCCAGTTATCAGTTTCGTGTCCATCGGTTATCTTGCCAGCAGCTTAATGTCTGCGCCGATAACATCTCCCAGCGCTGCCCTCTCGTCTGCACATGTTTACAGATGTGTGACGGAGGCAGGCGCCTTTCCTGTGCACGCCCGTGCTCCAACAACTCGCCACCGCCGCCGTTGGTGATTATCCTCGCTTCCAATGGGGAATCCACACGCGATGCAAATGTCCCGAGCTTGCAATTCAATTGCAATGCATTTACAATTCATTATACATAAGGGGAGACATATAGTTTTTAACCCGAATTTAAAATCATTTACACTTGGTCCTGACTTAAGTTCTGTTGGCAGCTTTTCACATTGACGTTCAGCATAACAGCTAAATGCTGATTCACCATGTGTGCTTTGAACTCTGGGCTCC
>NW_017840607.1:0-1107 GCF_001891065.2 Hippocampus comes
GGGGGGGGGGGGTGAACGCCGGTCTTGGCAGGTGGATCGGAATGAATCATGTGAGGAACTTTGGCCGTCGGCCATGCAGCAAGAGGACCTGTTTAGTCACACCTGGTGAGGGGGGAAAAAGAAAATAAGAAAAGCAACGAAGGCATGAAAAAGGGTTTCGGCTCAGGCTTATCTTTAAATATATTTTGGCCTTTTGTTTACACCCCAGGTGTCAAACAAAAAGCCGAGGGGGAAGATCCGCCGTGCCATATTGTTTTCCAGTACCTTTGGCCCACAGCCCAAGAAAGCAAATAATGGGCCCTCGACTTCGTGTTTCTTGCAAAATGGATTTGCCCCTTTTCATTCGAGCAGAAATTCTACATCGAGGATGCAATTTTTTTTTCTTATCGGCACTCATTTTCACCAAATTCCTTCTCCACATACATTGGACAAAATTTGGATCCTAAATTATTTGCATGCCGCTATTTGCCATGATTTCAAACTCAATTTAAATTCAGTTTGATAACACTCAGATGGGATGGATAGTACGCAAAGAGGTGACAAATATAACCCACGGCTGAACAAAATGAGAGCAACAAAAAAAATTGCAGGATATTTCTCTGGCTTCTATAGGAAGAGACGGAAGGGGTTGATGATATTTCCGATTCTCGATGCAACAACTATTTGAATAATCTCTCTTGGAATGGAAGGCTGATTAATCCTTGCGTAAGATAGCCAGGGGATGAGTGCGGTGGCCGCCTCGAGATCAGGAGGTTGCAGTTGCGGCTTGCCACGTTTGCGGGCTGACGCGATCATTTTTAACACCCGAGAAAGGGCGCGCGACAACAGACAATCCATAAATTGAAATCGACCCCTCTCGTTGACCAATGTTGTGTCATGTGCAGCCCTTTGGATGCGGCAGTGGTTCTTTTAAGCGCTCTATCAAGTTGAGTTGAGCAACATCATGTAAGAGGGAGCTTGAAACTGTCTCGAAAGTGATCTGTGCACACCCCCTCCCCCTTTTTGCACAGTCATGTGAATCTCGAAAGAGTGAAAGAGTCCAAGTCGCGTCGAGTATGCATATTTTTATTGGGACAGTGACCACGCGGGAGTTAGAAACAGTCCTGA
>NW_017840608.1:0-1107 GCF_001891065.2 Hippocampus comes
ACACTGATCACTGCTCTGGGATCAGTGCTCCTGTCACATGATAGCGTTGTGTTCATGAGGGTGGAGTGGCAAGCACAAGTCTAGGGGGTGGGGGGGGGCTGGGGACGTGAATGGCAACGTGATTCCCAGTCATTTTGTTTTAAATTCTCCCCTAAATGTGCCATAGGTGTCAATTCAAAGCGAGCACTTTATCTTTGTAAAAGCATAATTCAGACATACAGTACTTGGTTGCATTTTATTATTTATATTTAATATATTCGTATACTGCAATTTTTATTTCTATACTTAACATTTACTCATTGTTGGGGTGCCGAACCAATTTTCCTTTTATTTATAAAATGCCCCACGTTGTTGACTACAAACATGAAACACATTCATACAATCATTCTCGGTTAAGTATAAAATCCTTTTTTGTAATAAATGCGGCAGTATTTCATCAGTCATCCCTGCACATACACAACGGGGTGTTCAATACTGTACGAGCATGCAATAAATTACACAACTGTGGACCTAAGAATAAAAATAATGAACACTCAACCCTTCTTTGCTTTATTCAGGATGTCGAAAGGACCAGCAGTAGGCATTGATCTTGGCACCACCTATTCCTGTGTGGGCATCTTCCAGCATGGCAAAGTGGAGATCATTGCCAATGATCAAGGAAACAGGACCACACCCAGCTACGTGGCCTTTACAGACACTGAGAGACTGATTGGAGACGCGGCCAAGAATCAAGTGGCCATGAACCCATCTAATACAGTCTTTGGTAAATACAACACAATGATACCGATTTACTATTTTCCTAAGTCAACCACGTAGAATTGAGAGGTCTGTTCTTGGTCTGTCTGCAGATGCCAAGCGTTTGATCGGGCGTAAGTTTGATGACTCCGTGGTCCAGGCAGACATGAAGCACTGGCCCTTCAAGGTTGTGAATGACTCCACTAAACCCAAAGTGGAGGTTGAGTACAAGGGAGAGATCAAGACTTTCTACCCCGAGGAGATTTCCTCAATGGTCCTCACCAAGATGAAGGAGATCTCTGAGGCCTATCTTGGCAAGGTCGCAACACATTTTGGCTAAATAGAGCTTCATAGAATACCAAAGAATGTTTT
>NW_017840609.1:0-1108 GCF_001891065.2 Hippocampus comes
TGTCTGATGTTGCTCACTGCAGTCCAAGGAATGCTCAGGTAGTTTGTGTGAATGCTCAGATGCATGGCAAATTAGAGGCAACGTTGCCTGTGAATGATTGCCACACAATCCTGTTCTAGCGGTTTCTATTACTTAACATTTCCAGGAACTCTCCTTTACAGTAGGGCAAAGGGCACCTGCAAAACCTTGTAATTGGTTTTACTTGGAAAGGAACACTCTGCTGTTGATTAGTTGCTTCCTGATCAGATTTCCAGACAACCCACCGAGTTGAAGCACGGTCCTCTCACAACTGTCAACGGTCACCTCTTAAAGCTCTTACTGGCATGTTCTCATAAAAGGCAGAAACGTCTGGTCAGTGCTCATCTGGGTGCCTCGTCACTCTTAGCATACACTCGGCCTGAAGACAGCACATGGAAGCAGCGAACTTATTTTTCTTTGTTGAGAAAGCTTCCATAGTGCGATCGCGAGGGACATTGCGCTCCCATCCATCTGTTTGCATGCTCGAGTAATTGCTTTAAAGGGAAAACTTTGCAGTTGTGTACACAGTTGTCTAAATAAGATATATGATTGCCAGCATGCTCTAATTTTAGCTTTTGTTACTACCCGCATTTTTGGTGTAAATCCAACGGACTTTATTATCTTATTAATCTACCACGCTACATTATGACAATTAACTACAGTGATTCCATATACCATTGTACTTTGGATTTGGCTCTTACTGAAGAATTGTTTAAAGCAGAAAAAAGGATTCTGACATGCTTGCTGGTCACAGACTGTTCGCATTGTCCTTAAAGAGTGACCTCTGCTCTCATACAGTATGCTGCTGCATCACAGGTTGTAAAATGACACTTTCATCGGCCAAATGTTATTTATTTTACAAAGACTGATACCATGCAGCACCTCATGACATCTGCAAGCCCTCATTTTATGAGTATTCAAGAGCAAGAGCTGCCAAACCTTTAACATTTAAATTGATCAGAATTAGGAATACATGTAAACAAAATGTTGATTCATTTTGCATTGACAAAAAGGGAGCACCTTGTTTTGGTAACAATAGAATATAGATTCATCTATCTATCTTATTTTGAAGGCACGTGTAAACATTACC
>NW_017840610.1:0-1108 GCF_001891065.2 Hippocampus comes
TAATGAATGCATTTTGTCTGAGATTTACATCCTGGAGCCAAACAAAGGAGACGTAAACCTCCCCACAAAACTTATAACTCAAGTGTTTCAAACCTAAATCCTATTTGTATTATAATTTGGACCGGCGTAAACGGCACTGACACGGAATGGGGAGACCTCTCTTCCTGCCAATATTCACTGTTTGAAAGTATTAGCAGAGCTTCAACGGACCAGGATGACGGCTGTGTAAATGGTGAATGCCGGAACAACGGATCAGGGTGGGAAGTTTGGTATCATTATAGTAAGTACACACTAATAAGCATTAGTTAAGCATTCGTAAATACTGAGTTAATTATTTATAAAGTGTGTTTCTGATAATCAGTAGCATATAGTTCGCAAAAACCGCTGTAAATGTTTTACTCATCATTAATACGTGTCTTAGTAAAGCATTAGTAAATACCGAGTTCATTTATACAGCATGTTTCTGACATTGACCATCATTAATAAGTGGGTAATAAACACAGATGCATATGTTTTACTCCTCCTTAATAATCCATAACGCGCTCCATGATTTGCATTTTTATACTTTATGAATGACAGATTCAAATCCGCTCGATTATGTATTGCATCGTTTACCAATCAGTTATTTCGGAATTGTCAACGACAAGGTCATTTAGATAGTGTACGCAAATGATGAACCAAACTATTTAGATGTGCCCGCATGCACTTACACATCAACTATTCAGACATGTACAAATGGTTAGCGAGTGTGTTAGCAGACGTGTTATAAAAACGCACACATTTTGTTTTCCAATAAATGTCTCATTAACGCTTGTTAACACATGAATCCATTATTTCGGGTAGTTACAAAGCCCCTTACCAAGTATTCGGCGTGAGCCCATCCAATGGGAGCACTATCTATAGCCTTATAAAGCATTTATAGATGAAATTTAAAGACTGACAAAGCCTCGAGACTCACAAAAATCTGTTATCTTCACAGACAAAGGAAAGACACAACACAAAGGGATACAGAACAGGATTGCATTCATATTTAGTTGATTTATTTATACATAAATAAGGCGGCCTGGTGAGCAAGTGGTTAGCGCATCGCCCTCACAGTGCAGAGGTA
>NW_017840611.1:0-1107 GCF_001891065.2 Hippocampus comes
GTCACATTCAGTACACACAGCACTTCAGCTTTTACACATTTTATGTTACAGCCTTATTCCACAATGGCTTGAATTCATTTTTTTAATATGAAAGCCACACGCTTGCCACATCTATGGTATTTTGGGGCAGTTATGCCCATTGCTCTTTGCTGCACCCTTCAAGCTCAATCAGGCTGAAAATCATTTTGTGCACAAAAATTATTTGATTTAATTTGGGAATAAAGCCGTTTCATTCCCAACACATTGCAGGGACGTTTTGCCAGTCACACAAACAAGAACAAGGTACTCACGCATGAGTGTGTTGACATATTTCTCTGCGACATGATCAGCAAACAGGTTCATCAGATCTTGTTTCAGGTCGCGGTTCAGCTTTGATTCGATGTAGAACTTGTTCTGAAAACAATCTTCATGAGAAAGCTGCATAAAATGTACTTCCTTTTTGTGTGTATGTCAAACATAAAACAGTGTAAAATTCAAGGAGTGTTATTGTTCAACTTCAAGGACTGAAATATACACTGCATTCAAGCACAGTGATTTAAAAGTGACTTACCAAATACATAAATACTGGAACAATACACTGAAGAGATGCAATGTATTGTGTCAGGGCTGTGTTAAAGCTTTCAATCAGGTTTTCAAGTGGGACGGCCTAAAAACAATAAAAACGGCGACATGTCATAATCCCGCATTTAGACCTGCTAAAAATCGAAAACTGTAAAATGCAGATTCGTCATTATACTGGTCAACAACAAATTTTAATCAGAGATGGCTTCATGTATCCCTGAATGTATTTTTGATGGTGACCAAAAGAATGTCTTATTTCCAGTACACCAGATTTTTGAGATATTTTCATGTTTTGTTCTTAAATTGGACCATAAAAACTTGCGCAATACAGAATTTACCATGCGTTATAATTTACAGCTGGGACATTCCAAAAAAAATTCTACCTGTTGCTGAGTGTAATCTTTAGTTAAAACTATATTACATATATTATGGTTATTAGATTCTTATGAAAACCTGACGTGCTAGAGAAAAAAAACGAGGGCAGATTTGGAATCAGCACAAAAATACACCTGGAGAAGTTTACTTGAACCTCTGCTTAAAAAAAAA
>NW_017840612.1:0-1108 GCF_001891065.2 Hippocampus comes
ATTTGTTTCGCAGCCTACCTTTCCGCAAGTTGTTCTCATTTCAAATCAAATGTTCTTGAAATCATCGGCCGTGAATTACAAATTTCCAGGCTCAACATGCAGCCACCATAAAATTCTATTAATTAACTTTACAGGCGTGGTTTCAATCACATGGGGACATTTAAACTGTTATACAAGTCTAAAGCAAAGTTACCCACAAAAGAGCGGGCTGCTCTGACGGCTCTCTGTCGGCAGGCAGCTAAAGAACTCATCTCAAGTTTTGTGCGTGGTTTGTACTAAAATCTTGCAATTAGCTAGAAACCGCAAGCGATTGACACCAACACTAAAATGTACACCACAAATTTCTGAAGCACTATTAGCCAGGGCCTTGGTGCCATCTTGTGGCATTTTAAGAGTCTTCTAGAAAGAGACGAAACAACAAACACACAAATAAGTGAATTTGTGATCACGAATAGCTGGGAAGTCCACTTCACTGTTTCAGTAATTGCATGTTGCTATAGCATCTGTAAAAGTAGTGTATCTACATCAGGTTTATTTATTCAACTGAATCGCTCATATTGTACGGAACAACCACACCCGTTTCGCTGTCCAGTATCGGTGCTCCAGAGCACCCCAAAAAGCAAAACACTTGAGAAGCTAATCCAGGAATTGACATGACTTTAGGTTGGTTTTATTTCAAATGGGGCCATTTTGGGGGGAATCGACACAGACAGGAGGAAAGAGTACTGCATTGTACTCTTCCTGGCCTACCTAAATGTTTTTTTTTATTCCATATATATTAAAAAAAATGCTCCTGACTGTTCATGTCTCCCTGTTGTTCTCTGTTGTTCCGTGAAGTCACAAGCACTGAACCTTTTAGTCCCAGAGAGCCTCATTAGCCGTTGCCATTTCAGCTCTTCTCCTCTTGTTAATCACCTCAGTCGATCACCTCTGTCCAATCAGTACCATGCTGGTGATTAAAAGCGAAAAGATGCATCTTCGAAGCACTTGCGCGTGAAGGCTTTTAGTCAGGTGTGTCGATGGAGGGTCAGCAAAACAATGTTACGTTTTAAGAACTTCCTGGAGTTTTTACCGAAATCTTAGACACCCAATACTCTTGTTCAACAGC
>NW_017840613.1:0-1108 GCF_001891065.2 Hippocampus comes
TTTTTTTTCTGACATGCTGGACCAAATACTGTTGCATGATCATGATCATGATGAATGACTGTGTACCATTGGTGTTCAAAATCCAGCTTGCGGCCTATTTAATGGCCCATAGCTTGCTTTCTAGCATAGCTTGGCGCGTGCCATGTTCCAATAAAGTGGGACAGTGTGGTTACCTGGGGATGAATGTGTCTGCCTCACAGTTCTGAGGCTCAAACTTCATTCAAGCGATTCATTCAACAAATATCACAGTCCTTGTACTCTCAAAAAAATAAACACTAAGTGGGTCAGATCAAAGAACAGAACGGGTCAATTCTGGCCCATCAGTCATACATTTCCCATCCGTGATGTTGAAGGAGTTGGTGACCCAGCTACAGAAAGAAAGGAGCAGGCGACCCAGCTGCTCCACTGACCTACTTCTTATAGATAGACAGACTTTCTGGATGAAGATTGATATATTTTTTTTATTTCTCTCTCCTCTACAGACATGTCGGACATAGTTCCTCCAGAAGTGAGACCCAAACCGGCCGTCCCCGCTAAACCCCCCAATGTGGGCGCTCCCTCCCCCTCCAACCCCTTCCCGCCACAGGGGCTGGGCATGGGTGGCGTGGGTGGAGTATCCGCGCCGCCTCCCAGTGCCATCCCCGTGCCCATCGGGAGTCACGCCCCGAGCCACGGGGGCTCTCATGCCATTGGTCACGGTGTAGGCCACGTGGCTCACGCTGCAGCCCACCTTGGGGGCCACGGTCACAGCACCTCCAACAGCACCAGCGGGGGGTCCACTTTGTTGGGGTACATCGGGATTGACACCATCATCGAACAGATGAGGAAGAAGACAATGAAGACGGGCTTTGACTTTAACATCATGGTTGTCGGTGAGTGTGACTCTCACGAACCTATCGACTCTCATGAGATCTCGTTAAAGCTTGTGAGACGTCAACATCGTGGGGAAAAAAAAGCAAAAAGAAAGGGTGGGCAAACTATGGCTCACAAGCCACATGAGGCTCACTAAGGATTTAAAATCAAGAGTCATACTGTATATTTGATGAATGTAACCATATATTTCTTAAAATTGGGAAGTTATAATGTATTTTTAATTTCATTTATTTCA
>NW_017840614.1:0-1068 GCF_001891065.2 Hippocampus comes
CCACGATCTCCACTACAACTCTGACTGATTGACTGATTGACTCTGTGAGCGAGGTATTCATTTGACAACATATCTTAGAGCTTGTAGTTTGCACTGCAGAACTGTGTCACACTTATCTGTGCTAACATTTCAACACTCTCATACCTAAACCAAATTCTTAAAATCGACATGATGCACTGTAATGATGTATAACTGTAAACACACGCACGAATTATGCAGGTGTCACAAATAAGAAGTTTTGTGAGGGGCAGTGTCCTCCATGGGTGTAGTGATGGACAGTATATCCAATGTGTAATCCCGTTATTTTTACCGTTATATTTATGTTCAGTTGTTAGTGCGACATTCCAATGTTGCATGAAATCAGGTGACAAGCCAGAGAGCTCTTCAGCTGCACTCTCACGCGACTATTCTTTATATCTCTTCACCACCTATTCACATGTCAACACAGGACTGAAATAACAAAATTTTCCCCTCAATGATGTTTCCTCACTGCGGCATTGGTGTGTTTTCTTCCCACCCACTTTTCTCTCCTTTTTTTCCCCTCTCATTTTGCTATTTCTCTAAAGACTCCAGTCACATCTCCAATCCCGCGGCCCTATAAGGAGCTTTCACGCTTTTTGGTTTGCTTTAGATGTTTAATACCCCCTCTCTTTTGTGTCAGGGAGCTGGAGAGGCGTTAAGAAGCGCTGATAAACCCCACTTAGATCCCTTCCTGGCCCGTCACCCCGGCCTGCCGGGCCGCTTTAGCAGGGAACTGATCTGTGACGGACTGCCACTCAAACTGAGCACTTCTGAAGGCTGACACAATGGAGTGAGCAACACCAGAGGGCCCAGGGGTGGGCATGGAGAAGGGGAGGGAGGGGAGGCCAAGAGGTGCCCTGAAAGAAGGAGAGAGGAGGGGCAAGAGTGTATCTCAGCCTTATCTGTCTACTCTCTTTCACTTCATGCATTTTCTCTCTCCTCACTGCGGAAGAACTCTCATTTCGCTATTCCTTCTCGTTTGCCGATCATTTTGCTCTTCATCTTCTCCGCACTTGTGCGCACACACACACACACACACACACACAC
>NW_017840615.1:0-1108 GCF_001891065.2 Hippocampus comes
TTTTTTTTTTTTTTGAAACATAGATAGAAGGGTTTAAAGAGAATTTAGAGCCGGGCAAAGTATTTCAAGTTCTCTTGAAATGTTCCCATAGGTAATATAGTCATGATAGCGCACATCATCTGGGACATTCACAAACCTTTGAGTAAGACTCCGAGGCAATAATAACCAAATTGATTGACATTTCACTGTTGTTCACGTTTGTAATAATATGCTTTCAAGTTAGGCATGGAAATGACTTTATCATCATATGATGACAGCTCAATAGCTGTCAGGGTACTGTGTGGAGGATAACATCTTTATTGTTTTCCATTTTTGTATGCTGACAGAACCCTGTCTCACAATAGGGGGGTGGGGGAGTTTATTTGATGTATGATGAATGGCCACAACTATTCAAAGTCCCGGTTGTTCTTTTTGTCTGTGTCAAAAGGCGCCCAATTAACTTGTCTTTTCTTCCACCTTGGTACAGTAGGTAGTAAGTGTAGAAGTATCATACGTTCCATTTTTTGTGAGAAGCACGTTAATCCCTACTCGACATCATTGTTGACTGATCAAAGCTAAATCATACGTGTCAATAACCAGCCTTCCATTCAGTACAAATCTGTCTGTTTTGCCCACAGCTAAGTGCAGAGCTTTTATTTGTCACTCCGTTTGGTTCCGCAGTTTAAAATCAGCCAAGGTGAGACTGCATATTCATGTCTCGGCCATTTGCAGCCCATTAGCGGCGCGTGCACGCCAGTGAACCTCGGCCTTCGAAGCAAGTTGCATTACCGATGAAAGAGTGACTCACACACACATTTGGGTCTGAACAAATACAAATAAATAGGAATGGAAAAGTTGAATGCTTAGTTATTTTGCTGAAAAAAAAATATGTACTGTAACACACCATGAGTGGAAATCAGGGCTCTGGATTTCGCTCAAATAATCATCATAAAAACGTCATTGTTGGTTTCTCTTCTCAAGATTGAAAGTCGCATCAAATTCAAGGGATATTACCCTGAACGTTTTATGTCCCCTTTCAATGGACAAAAGCGCTCATTCTTTCAGAACTTAATGGTGACAATGTGTCGGGCTCATTAGGTGGAAAGCCTTGCTAATAAGTTTTAAAGAG
>NW_017840616.1:0-1087 GCF_001891065.2 Hippocampus comes
CACACACACACACACACACACACACATATTTTCATGTTGGTAATAATTAAAACAAAAATTCATTCAACAATTATTTTTCAATGTTACGTCCTTGTCTCATTAATTTTCTCCTTTGACTTTTTGTAAAATTAGCAAGTAATCGATTCGATTTCCATGAATTTGTTAAATTGCAGGTTGCAAAGACCGAAATGGGCGGATGGTAATTAAATAGATTAGTGGAACACCACAATGTATCAAGAAATAAAGTATTTGAATGCTATAATATTATACTGCAAAGTGTGGGGATTGTGTTAGGGCTATTTCGCTGTAGGTATTTAAACAATAACTGAACAATAAAATTATAAAATAGGATGAAGATTTCAGGATGAGATCCATATAGAACACCACAAACTGCTTTTTCATTAACGATTAATATTCACTCGTTGCTCAGACAGCAGAACTTCCAATCAAAAGACCTTTTTTTGTTTGCCTGTTTTGCTCAGTATTCCTAATCCATATTCATTGTTGAGGAATTATAAGTACTCCCCCCAAGTAACTTGGTAAAGGTAACGATAGAATCACTGATATGCTATGCTTTACAGCAAGACACAGCAGGATATTAAAAGCGGAAGAATGGATTTTTGCAAAAGGTCAATTTTAAAGTCTGCCACTTGCCATTTGTTATTTGCAAAGACAACTATATATTCTGTACCATTCATCCTTTTACATAACCCCCCATCCCCCCCACATACACCCTAAAAAATAGGCAAGTTGCTGATTGAAGGGGAATTTGTCAAATTAAGGATCACAACAAAGGGCGCTTGAGAGCCTGGCCATGTATTGGATCACTGGAGGGAAACTGGACATAATACATATTCTACACAGAAAGTATTTCTGTGTACACCAGAGGGACTTTCTCCCATCTGGGTCATTTGCATGCGTGCCATGGCTACTCAGAAGAAAAATGTCGCTCCAACAAGACGTTGTGCTATCCCACAAAGTCATTTTCATCAGCCATTATGGTTCATTTTTGTGAGGCACGCCAGTTTTTGAATTGCCATTTTCTAAGTGTGAAGGGGAGCAAAAATGGATCACTCTTTTTTTTTTT
>NW_017840617.1:0-1109 GCF_001891065.2 Hippocampus comes
GAACATCAACATGGTAAGCGAGAAGGAGTTCTAAGCCCAAATAGGCTCTTATTTATCGGGATTGCAAACAGAAAAGTCAAATTGCACTGGCCGGATCTGGCTTCGGGTGCGAGGGGAGTGTTGAAAGCATTCACAAAAGCATTCCGCTTCAGCAGTGCCACTTTGGGAACACAATAAGGAAAAAGAGCCGCAGACGTTTGAGGACGGGGGCTTTTGACAACCATTAGACTCTTTTCAATCTCTTTTCCGTCACCTCATGCGGAGACCTGCTGCCCCTCGTTTCGGCGGACATCTCTCACACACAATGTCGTTCGACTGGGTTTCTGGTCGCGGTGCTTTACCTCACAAAAGAAAAATAAAAAGCACATCTCTAAGTATGGCGCGGTGCTAAACTAGCGCTACGCATGAATTTTGTTGACACGAACGAAATGAAATCCTCCAGACGCCCGCATCAAGTAGAAACACGGTTGATTCAGTCTCAGTTGTTGTACTGTCTCAAGCCTGTGTACATTTCTGGAGTCTCATCAGATAAAAAGGAGCCACATTTCATGCCACGGAACGGCTGGCTCATCAATTCGCTGCATGTTCACACTGTGATGGAGTTTGCATTGAACCTTGGCTCTGACAGAGGGAAGATCAACCATCAGTGCGCATCCATCCCTTTTCTGGTCTTTTGTTTTGTTTTTTTCATCCACAAGTTGCTGTCATAGCGACGGTGTTCATGTGCATTGAAAAATAGAATGTTAAAAAAAAATAAATGGAGGGAGAGGGAAGGTGGGTCACTTTTTTGGCTGGGAAGAAGAGGCCAATATCATTTGCGAGTAGAACCAACAAAGCAGGATGTGAACTACATGCGGAGTTGGCAGTAGCTAGCTAAATGTAGCGTTGGCCTCATTTCAAGGTGTTTTGCTTTTTTTGCGGGGGTGGTATTGGATGATCGCTGAGAATAAACTGGCACGATGTCCACTTTTTCCAAAAGTAGTCAAACACGCCTCTGGATTTCGAACATCATTGCCACAAATAGGACAAGGCCGACGTAGGTTGTATTTACATGCAGAAAAACAGTTCTAAAATTTGAAGGGCTTTGGTTCCACAAAAAAAAAAAAAAA
>NW_017840618.1:0-1108 GCF_001891065.2 Hippocampus comes
AAAAAAAACTGCCAAATATAATAAAATAATACATGTAGCAACTTTTAAAGCCACAAAATATTTTCATGGGGCACCTTTTAGAGTAGTTAGTTAAAGACAACTGAGGCAAAGTCTGAACTATAACAAACGATGACGTCTCTAAGTTTCTTTTGCAAGCCCTGCTCGGTTGTAATGCTTACAACGCCACCACGAGCTCGTAAACTGTAGCTCCTTCGTCTGCGCACGCTAAGATTTTTTTAAGACAAAATTCAGACGACAATTACATACCGTATCGTGTGTCGTGTCTTTTAAACGTGTGAGTGGCACCCTGCAGATTGACATTTCCCTTCTGAACGTGTTTCCCCCAAACCGGAAACCCTGCAGGTGAATCCAGGTTAATACTCTGCAGAGTGCAGACGGTGTCGCAGAAACAAAATTAAAGTGAAGGGAAAAGAATATTGAAATAAAATAAAATACGAATATATTAAACAGTTAAAGAAATACTATTAAATAAAATCCAATAGTCTGCACACCAGTCATGCCATTTTTTTATTTTATTTTATTTTTTTTTTGTGATACGATCTGTACAACTCATTTGGTCGGGTTTGGTACAAAATATAAGCTATTAGTTGCATAAATATGCACAACCTCAAACTAAGTATTGGCTGCAGCACCGATATGTCAGATTGCGAAGGTGTCTCCTGTGTACCGCAGTCTTCAGATCAGCCCACAGGTGTTCAATGAAACACTTCTGAAAGGTCTCCACCTTAACTAAGGCCCCAGTTTCTCCAGCAAAACAGCCCAAAAGCATGATGCTGCCACTACCATGTTTCACTGTAAATATTGTTTGTTTGATCATGAACAGTGTCGTTTGTGCCAACCATATCTTTTTGGAATGGCGGCCAAAATGTTTGACCTTGGTTTCATCGGAACATGATTTTTTCCCCCCCACATGCATTTGGAAAATGTCAACTGTATTTTTATTTCTTTGTAGTTTAAGGCTTGCTACTCTACCCCATAGCCGAGACGATGATGATATGAAAATGAGTGGTTGTTGTCACATGTACTAAACAGCCATTATTTGCCAGAAATTTCTGTTGCTGTCGGTCTCTTGGCAGCCTCCCTGACC
>NW_017840619.1:0-1109 GCF_001891065.2 Hippocampus comes
CATCTTTTTGGGTCCCAAACCATCAGTTGAGAATCACTGTGCTATAGCTTCAGTTTATGCTTATGACAAATGAGGTTATGAACACAAGATGGCACACTAAGTTACCACTGTACTTACTGTTTTACATGTCACAGTTTTGTTGGTTTTCATGGATTTATGGCCCAGAAGTATTCTCTTTGCTTGTACAGTAATTATGACTTTGGAGATTACAAACTACAATTAAATAAAGCAGAATTAATTTTGCGCAGTAGTTTAAGAATGTGTCATCCAGCAGCACAAGGCACATTGAGTGTCTACTTATTGATTTTCATTTGATTGTTTTATATTTATGGCATTTGATGTGTTTTTCATGCAAAAAAATGTGCTGTAATTATGACATTGCAATTGTTGTTGCGGAAATTTGAGCTACTGAGAACAGCTTGAAAACATGCCGGTCATTTTCACAGAACAGACTCACTTGCCTTGGAGAAATGTAAGCAAGAAGCAATTTATTCAGTCGCTCCAAATGATTCACTTCTGCAACAGCTGCAATAGGTTGGCATATCGGTTGAGTTTGCAACTAATGAGGGTAAATGGTCATTGCTGGATGGGAGAAAGCTTGCAGCGGTCAAGGTTCATACTAAGGAAATACTCATGAGCTTAGTTGACAGGGTGAAAAGCACCCCTCTGATGCCACTGCATGTCTCTGATGCGCCGAACCGACTGGATCTGTGGGATCTGGGCGCCGAACTCCATGTTGTCCTTATACTCGCCCTTCTCGAACAGGTACTGGTAGCCTCTGTAGCCCGGATACTGGTAGCCGACCCAGCTGGCGTATCAGGCGCACAAGAGGAATCGGATAAGGATTCGTTTGAAGCTGTAGGGGACGGTGACTGGCTCGATGGACTCACGTGCCGCTCTGAACCCGAACAGAGGAGACCTTTTCCTGGTAGCCATGCGCATGGAAGCTCGGGACATCATCATCGATGATTTCTATCTTCTTCCCCGCAAAGCTTGGGTTCTCATAAAGGACAATCTTGTGCTCCTGGCTGTCCTGGGGTCGGAAACAAATAAGCACAGCGATTGCCTTTCTCATCGGCTACTTTGATGATTAATCTGGTTTAAAGCTC
>NW_017840620.1:0-1109 GCF_001891065.2 Hippocampus comes
AGGCCATTTTAAAAGGTGGGTGCGAGGGCTCACTCATATCCGCTATCAGCTTGAATTAATGTTATTTCACATGGATGTGCCACTGTGAAGGACGCCCGTAGCTTTTTTCCTTCCTTTGATTGGCTTTTTTGAACGGCTTAATTAAATTGTCTTCCCTGATAAGTTTGACATTTCCATGTATGACAGAAACTCAGCTGTGGAGACATCTTGTTTCGTGGCAAATCTCAAATTAACTTCACCTCAGGCTTTTGCTATTAAGAGTTGGGTGTTTTATGATGAGTCATCAAACTTTGCTGCCATGCTTCACGCACAAGAGTGGCAGTGCACTGATAAAAACTAAATTGTTCACAATTTCTCATCATCGCTCTTGGTGATGCTCCACCAACACGCAATGCTTAAGTTTTTTCCTTTTTTTTATAATTTAGTGTCACACATCTGTCAAGTATACTGTACATGTTTGTAATTTGGTAGCAACAACAACAACAAACCCGAAACTGGCTGCTTCAAACCAAAATGGCAAACTTTGTGTCTTTTCATCCACGTGTTCATGAGACTTTTTGTGGGTCAAGTAGTCTCATTGCATTGCAAACATGGTTACCAAATTTCATGTTATAACTGCTACACAATCTCCTCACACAGACGCAGACGTACGAAATCATCCTAACTCTGGGCCAGGCCTTCGAAGTAGCCTACCAGATGACCGTGCAGTCCAGGCAGAGACACTTCATCCCCCACTCGTCCCTGGGCTCTGAAGTCGTCGAGACCAAGAGCAGCCGGCCCGTGTCTCAGGCGTGGAGCAGCATGAGGAGATCAGCAGTGAGTAGCTCCCCACCACCAAAGCGAGAGGCGCTATCGTAACTCAAAGCAGGAAGAAAGGAGGTCACAAGGGATTAGTGTTAACAAATTGACTTCAGTACCGCCCATTCATAAAGTGGGTCATAGGTTTTTATATTCCTCAATATCTCATAGTGTATTTACCTCACGGTTGGTATACGAAGGGCGGAGCTTGACGGAGTCATCCTCCTGCTTCACTGTTGAGTTTGTTCAAGTTGTTGCCCACGCTGTTGACACATCGCAATTTTCAGCCAAGTTTGCCTGCCAAGCGCTGC
>NW_017840621.1:0-1110 GCF_001891065.2 Hippocampus comes
TGTAAACATGAACTAACGTCAATATTTCCTCCATTAGTGTAAAGCTTTAACGTACCGTACTCTTGTGTTTGCGCCTCCGAGGGCCGCGCCAAATCTGGGCGTGCGCACACTCCCGTTAAATCCTGACGCCTGCAAAGGCACTAAATGCACTTTTGTTGTGTGACATGCTGCACGGTGTCAGTTTTGCTTGGTCAGTCAGGTGACATGCTTTTCCTAAAATGTGCGTGCGCATGTGTGTGCTTTATTATTGCTGATTCGAGAGATAGTGAGGACGCCCGCTATATTTTTCAGTCAAGCAGTTTCTGGTTGTACTCGTCAGGCTCAACAGAGAGTGTTTAGAACATGCTCCAAAAGTTGTCCAGCCATCAATTGTGGCACCTTTGGGCTTTTTCTGTGTTTGACACGGCAATGTTTTTTCTTGTTCCAAAAAAAAGCATGACACTTGAAGCTTGTCTGGCACCTAGTTGACCATGAGGGCACTTGAAAATCACTGTAACGCAACCACTTTTGTTTATTTATTTATCGACCCGTTCGACAGTAACAAAAGAAAAAAAAAAGGTTTAAAATGAGTTCCGCGTAGAACAAAGCAAAAACAAAATGCTGAATTTAAATTTCAGCCATGGTCAAATGGTTAAGATCGCCGATTGCTACAATGGGACTCTCGGAGCACCTCTCACACACCTCTCACACACCACATTTAAAGGGGAATGCAAAGAGTCGCTTCGATTGGCAGTGCATCAGGTCAGTTGTGTTCACACCCACCACGGCGCACAATGCTCTTTTTATTCAATGCGCCATGCTGAGCCCGCTTTTACGGTGCTGCGAAAATACCAAAACATAGTCGAGCCTGCCCATGCGCATATTTAGACCATGCCTTCAGTTTTGCCGCGCACTTTAACGGTGACTGACACCTAAATAGGTTGATGGGAGAACACTTTGCCTCCTTTTTTTGCAAAGTGTGTAAGGGAGAGCCCCAGATACATGCATGCAGACTTGCCAGAGAAAGTTTTATGTCTGTACACAGACAATATAGCATGACTATTTTCTACTTGGAATTTTTTTCAAAAAGTCTGCTTTACTATGTTTTTAAATATGTTGAATGCTTCTCAT
>NW_017840622.1:0-1109 GCF_001891065.2 Hippocampus comes
ACTGTACATTGGAGCTGTGGAAGAATTACATTAGATTTTGATGGGATGTAATAGTCTAATGAAGAGACCATCATGTAACCTTTAACCTAGAACAAATCGATATTCCTCCGCAATCAACAACAGCAGATGATTTCTTGTTTTGGTACTGGGAGGGTCGTGGGTGTTCCCTCGGACCTGTCCAACCCCGCCATCGTTATACTGAGTCATCACTGAATTTCGCCACTTTGCGATTAGAATGCTTTGAACACATAACATGCCAGACTGTTGGCTTGTTCACCTGTGATGAGCTCAAATGGCTCACATTTGGTTTGACCCTCCGCGAAAAACATTTTCTCAACTTGTTGACAAATACGGTGCCAAATGGTGGTGAGGGCCATTGGAGTCCACGTTGGCTTTCATGCGTCCATCATGAGGATCTGCTGCTGGCCCAGTTCCTGCATGTGGCAACAATAAGGCATCCTCATGCAGTAATGTATCAAATTAAGTGGGATGTCAACTCTGCTAACCGAACTCTCCTTCTCCTCTCAGCATGAAAGGAATGGCTTCGTGGGTTCAATTTGTCTCTCCCTGCCTTTGCCCACACTATTTTGAATCCCGGTGTAAAATGAAAAATATATGCAGGCACGCATGGAAGGAATAGAGCAGAAAAAAAAACTACATTGGAAACGTGGAGTCTTTTCGCCATAAGTTAAGTGTTCCATTTTGTTTGACGTGAATACGATACCATAGAAAAAAATATTTTCTGACTTAAAAACAAAAGGTTTAAGTGTGACGACGGCAAAGTAAAGTTCAAGACACTTTTCAAATGTTTGCGTCAACTGGGACTGCAGTGATGAAATCCAGCAGAAATAAAAGGTTGAGTGTCATACTTTTGTGTCATAGTTGTGCAATGGCGAGATCTTTCAGTTTCTCATCAAGCGTCCATAAAAACACTGATTCGCGTCGTCGATATGAACACTTAGCAGCCAATTGGACAGTTGCGAAAAGAGGATATTCAACTGTCGATTTTGGTAATCCGTCTGGAGTGATTCAATGAACCAATTATCTCCCGATTGAGATTCTTTATTTAGTACCAAAAGACATCATTCAACAGTATTTTTTTTTTTTTT
>NW_017840623.1:0-1111 GCF_001891065.2 Hippocampus comes
AGAATCTCGGTCATCTGGGATGCGCTCAGAGTCGAGCCGCTGTCCCTCTGCAGTGAGTGGACATTGTATGGGTCAAGAGATAGGAACTATATATTCATTTCACTGTTTATGTTATGTCATTGTTATCCTGTAACCATGTAATCCCATTTGAAGTGTCCATTAAGGGGCTCAGTTAGACAGTGTTAGTTTGTCAATGACTAAAGGAGTCTTCAAAAAGCATGAACAGAATCAATTGGATTCCTAGCGACCTGGATAAAATACAACAGATGCCCGTAAATCAAGACAGCAGCAAACTGCACTAACAGAACCAGATGAGATGACTCGGGTATCTTGTCATGATGCCACCCAGACCCCTCTGTGGTGAGCTGTTCTGGGGATGTCCCACTCAAAGGAGGCCCCGAGGATAATTCAGGATCCCCTGGAGAGACTATATCTCTCGGTTGGCTTGCGAATGCCTCGGGATCCTCCAGCAGGACTTGGACGAAGCGGCACGGAAGAGGGAAGCTTCCCTGCTTCAGCTGCTGCCCCCGTGACCCAACCTCAGATAAGCGTATAAGAATGAATAAATGAATGAATATACCGGGTGTTCTCAAAGTCTGGGTACATAAGCGATTGGAATGGTCCCCTTGTTCACCAGACCTTTCTCCTCTTGACTTCTTTTCCTGGGTTATGCTAAAAGAGAACGTTTACTTGATGACAGATTACAGGTTTAAAGCCCGTGAGAGAACGCACTAGCGGTCAATGGGCTCCACAGCAATGCAAGACCTATTCCATCGAGTTCTCAAGAATTTCGCAAAGCACATCAAATTTAAAATGGTGGTCATTGAGAATTTTGAGAGGTTATGGACTGGTTGGTCGGTTTTCGTGCCGGTTGAACCACCCACCACACAATGTGCTGACATTTATGTTTCGGTGCATGACGGATGCATTTTGGCCACCTGCAAACAACCTCCTCATCGGCGATTACGTTTTGGCATGTGGTGGCCAAAGTCTGCACCCATGTTGACATATATTCCCAAGATAGTTCTGGTTCCAGTAAATCACTGACTTTTGATGTGGCGTGTAATGGAGGGAGCAGCAAGAGTGAGAAGTGTGAGAGTTGGAGGAGGCC
>NW_017840624.1:0-1111 GCF_001891065.2 Hippocampus comes
AAAAAAATTAAAAAAAAAAAGATTTTATTATATAGGGATGGTTTTTTTCATCATATTTTTTCATCATATTTTTTCACAGCTATCAGACTGAGTTTGGAATTGCTTTGACGAAGACGTGCAAAGAATCAAACCATACATTTACATACATTTTATTTATTTGATTTCACCCTGGATGGCTCTCACTCACCTGGTGCATATCGGTGGAGGGCACTCAAACGTGGCCATTTCTCTAAGCAGCTTAAGTAGCCTCCGGGCCTGAAATCAATGTGTGCTCTGTAACATTAAAAACAATATATTACCATGAGGAATACATTAGGAACATGTAGAGCCACTTTCATTAGTGCAAGGACTTCTGAAGGGCACGGCTGAGGCCTTTCCATCCCATATTGATTAAATGTTTTATGTTTTCACATCGATAACGTTTTGTTGATAGATAAACCAAACCGAAATATGGCAATCGCTGAAGCTAAAATTGTGATTTTCATGACTATTATTATTATTTTAATAATAAGGCTCTCAAAAAGCATCTGGCATCTGAAAGGAATAAAAATGGAGCAGGGATAAGAGTAGGGAAAGGTGGGAGGTATTAGAAAGTGTACACAGGCTCATGGCATGTGAATAAGAATAAGGATTATGACATGAGAGATGAGGAGGTGCCGAAAAGCAGTGACTTGTCATGAAGAGCGCATTTTGAGAGGGAACGTGCGGTTGGAATGTTGGCAAGAAAGGTTGCAGGGGTGGGGGGGGGAAAGAAATGACACACATTTGGCAAGCAAAGAACGCGGTGGTGGAGGAGGAGAACATGGTGGAATGAAACGGAATGGGGACGCACAGGGAAGGGGAGAAGAAGCAATATTTCATCAGTGTATGAGAGGATGACAAGAATGTAACCAAAAAAGGTGCAGATGGGAGGCAGGGAGCTGGAAGGTGATGGAAAAGTGGGGGAGGGGAATGAGAGAGGTCAAAATGAAGCATGGTCCGGGAAGGCAATTGATCAGTGGGGGAAGAAACACAGCTAGTACCAGATGTAGTATGTTGTATAATTTTATAGGGGAATCATCCACTCTAATTGATTGACTTGGAATTAATTTGAAAAAGCTAAATACATCCT
>NW_017840625.1:0-1112 GCF_001891065.2 Hippocampus comes
GAGCGGTCGCTATTTGGGATCTCGGTTAATCAGGCCCTACGTGGTGTGTACTCCCACACTCAAATTTCAAAGTTGTTTCCTCAGCAGCTCAGTGTAATCTCGACGCGATTGTTTTTAAGCGGCAGTCCTTTAATCCCTAATTTGCTCCAACCCAATGCGGCAGTCCAGCCCTAACAAGGACGGCTGATGATGACTCAGCGTGTCAATCCTTAATCTGGACTGTTTTCAAGCCATTTCCTTTTCATTTATTTTGGACTTCCATTTCCATGCGCTCCCTCGTTCTACTCCGCAACTCGGAATGCCGTCGCCACCGCATTCCACAGCCGCCCCTAAGCACCTCTCGGGAAACATCCACTGGGCTTCTGTTCCCTCCTGAATAGAGGATGAGGTGGACAGCTGAGAAAATGTACGCTGCCGCCAAATTATGCAACAAGCGAAGACGCCGCAAAAAGTTCAACAAAGGCAATTGTTTTTTTGTTTTGTTCCTTTTTTTTTTTTTTAGGGAGACAATGGAACACGTGAGCGAGGGAGAAAGTGGATGTGTTGTCAAAACGGTGGTGGACAGGAAACATTTGAACACGGAAAAAAAACATTGATTTTAGTGCCATGACGCTAAACGTGGACCAGGCAGGACTTTTTGGCCGCTGTACAGGCCTCTCTCAAATCATGCGGACCTGCTTAGTGCCAGACTACCGGACTATTTCTGTACCTGGATCCGTCCACATGACGGAACAGGCAAACTGGTGGCAATCACGTGAATGGAAAATAACCTCCTGTTGCCGGCAGGAGTCAAAATACCTCCAGTGATAAACCCTTAACACTGGCGGAACTGATCTGAAATCAAACCATTTAAAAGCATAATACGCACATAAAACACTCTACCTCGTGGTTATAGGCCTCGTGGCAGCTTGCCAGTTGGCAGCTAGCTAGTGCAAGAAGCTAATATTTGAGTCTACGTTTACGTCTTCATTCAAATCAGTGTGACACCATTCATAAAAAAAAAATCTTCAATCAACTCATCAAATCAACCACAATAATGTACAACTTGAAAAGAATACACTTAAAACACTCCTAGCTTTTGCTTGTAAGAGCTAGTACGGCACCTAGCTAGT
>NW_017840626.1:0-1112 GCF_001891065.2 Hippocampus comes
AAAAAAAAAAACAAAAGCCTCTGAAGACACTGTAATGTCTTTATTAGCACTTTTCTTATCACGGCATGTCAAACTGTCTCCTCTGAAAAGGCGTACAGGCTCTGGCAGGATAAAAACGCAACTTCTAACTTATTACAAGCAGAGTCCAAATAGAACATTATGATGTGTCTTTCTTCGCCATGTGAAAGGACACAATTATGCTTCTGCTGTAACCCAACAAAGGAGCGTCTTCAAGTCATTATGTTTCACATGAATAGCGCTGCGTAATTGCAATGGAGAGTTGAGGGGAACAATGACGCCTCCTCACTTAAGACCGCTGCTTAATTAAAATTCAACATTGCCCACAATTGGTATCATTTATCACTCTGCCCACAGTGGTATGTCCCGAGAAGAGGAAGTCACTTCATTTCTTGCCGTTAACTTCACAGACACGAGGAAATTATATATTTTTTATGTTGTATAATTGACTAATTGAAACGACAGCCCGACGACAGCTCTTAATTGGAAATTATTCCATTTATGTTATGGTCACCGAATGCGGGTTGGAAGCATTGTCTGATTGACTGTGTGCGTTGCATTCATGTCATGGGGCTAATATGTTGTGGACTGACATGGGAAGGTTTTTGGTAAATGGCACGTTGACAACAATTTGACGTTACGCTATGCAATGTTCATTTTACGGGCTCAACGACTTGGGGGTCTGTAACGGTGCATCGAACCTTGAGACCTGATTTTAAATAGTGAGACATGACTTGTGAAAATGTGTGGACTTGGATTTTCAGTGAGTGGATCAGATTCAGTGTCATAATCTTACATTCAATCACGAGTTGAGTGTTCAACTTCAGGTTGAACGACACGGGTTCAAATTTTTAATGCAATGATTCAAATTCAACGATACCAAATCAATTTTCTGGTGGCCCACTTTTCAGCCCATCATCAATAACCATCTTGGAGTGACTGTCGGCTCCACAGACAGACAGACAGCCACGAAAAAGAATCCAATATAGTGTTTCATAATAAAAAGTCTCAAGGCGGGAAGTCACACTGCTTAGTGGGCTTTGTACCGTCCGTTCAATCACCGGCTGCCAACATGCTGGGATTTCGTTGCGGGC
>NW_017840627.1:0-1112 GCF_001891065.2 Hippocampus comes
TGAGCTCTTAATGGCTGCATTAGCCACTCCATCCCCCTTTACCCAACACCTGGTCCTTGCTCTCTTTGGGTTTATACTGTTTGTATTACACTTGTTTAATGTGCTCTTTAGCATACTGGTGATGGGGGCTGAAACACAGGAGCAGAGGTAACTTTCCATAAATTTCCAGCAAATGAAGACCAGAAGAACCACTGGAAATTTTCAAGAGTGATATCTAGGACAGTAGAGCAGTAAAGGGATGGAGGTCCACTACTAATTATTGAATGTCTTCTCTGTCTTGCTACAATGATAAGCTGGCCATCGAGCATTACAAACTATTGGCGTGCAGTATTTAGTGGGTCCAGATAAGGGCCAAATCAATACCTCACTCTTATTATATTTCAACTGAAGGCAACAAAGATAAAATACTTTGATGACTGGTGTAAAACCAAAGCTTTGAATACATTTGTAGAAAACTGTTGTAGGAAGCACGTGTTCCAAAGCTTTGCAAATATGCCCACTCTTCAGTATTTGTGTAATATTTATGAGGTTAATTTTGTGCACCAAAAGGAGGTAATGTACTTTAAAGTCTTTGGAAAACATTGGACACATAAGAAAGGAGAGAAAAGGAGCCACCTGGACACCATCAGTCTCAGTGAAGGTAAACAGCTCTGACATTCTTCTCGGCACACTGGACTACAAGGGTCAAAGGTCATAATGACAAACGAGTGACCCAGGAGCCCTGAGAGACCAAGAGATTAGCCTCTGGAATCTCTCAGCAGTGAGACGGGGAACACAGACACGAATTTACCACCAGCCTCGAGCTCTTCCACACCACAAATAAAAACCGAAAGATATTAAGCCATTATGCAAGACCCAACCTGTAGCTCTTCAAGAAATGGTTATTTTTATACTGATGTAGGAGTTATCAGTATTTATTTTTACTTTATTATTTACAGTTAATTACTTTTAAAATGATACAGATGTGTACAAACTAAATAAAGGAATATGTCCATTACACTAATAAAGTATTTCACTCATTTTAAAAACATTATTCATAATTACATTTTAATTAAAAAATATTGACCACAATAAATAAAAAACTGCTAAATGTGTGCAATAACCCCCCCCCC
>NW_017840628.1:0-1112 GCF_001891065.2 Hippocampus comes
CCAGAATGGACAACATATGTGATAACACCGCAGCATCTTGCCGGCTGTGGTTTGTCGAAAAGAAAGACCAGGCCAAAAAAACTGCGCTGCGTGACAAATGTGACCGTTAAGTTGTTCTTAATTTGAAAGGCAAGTCTTGGTTTGCGGGCAGTCAGCAAAGGGACAGACGACTGGCGAAGCCAAAACACTGCGGAGAGTTTTAATGAGGCGACGGGGGACTGTGAGCGAAACACAAAAGAATCCCATCTCTGACGGAGCGCACGCATTCACGCACGGAATTGTGTTATCATAAAGAGATGCATAGAAAGAGCACGCACTGCAGAAAGATAACACGCCCACTTGGATTTTTCTCTGATTTGGTTCGTGATGAATTCTGACTTTGCCAAAACGAGCCAGTCTCAGACTGCGCTGGTGAGCTTAAACGGTCAAAAGATTAAGCTCGCAATTCCTCATGTCACTCATGTCAATCATGGCATGCTGTTGTCGCAGTGTGGGAGATTACCCCTTTGAAAATCACTTCGAAATACCCCGACATTACAAAGGTGAAAGAGAGACAACAACTATCCCGGTACGGTAATCCCTCGCCACTTCGCGCCTCACGTTTTGCGGCTTCGGTGCTTCGCGGGTTTTTCTAAAATACTGTATTCATAAATAAATAAATAAAAATGGTCAAGGGGGGGGGCATACATCCATATTGGCGGCCATATTGCACAAAGATGTGTTGTTTCATGTTCACGGACAAAGCGATGAGGTGACTCGGAGGCTTTGGATTTATCCCGCGAGCTGATTGGCTGTGCACCGTCGTAGCCTTACCCAGCATTTTCCCTTGCTTTTTGATGAGTTAAGTTGCACTCCAAGCCGTTGAAGCCATTGAAGCGATGCGTCCCGGCCGTGTGGGAGCATGTATGTCCACTTTTCCCTCCACGGAGGTGCCACCATCAAAAGGGACACATTGCTTCAACGGCGACAAGGGGGGTGGTTGGCTGCGGGTTTCCCCACCCGGTCGGCTGTTTTTGAGACATGTCACAAGCAGCGACGGCTCAGGCGAAGGCTAAACTGATAGCACAAACTGTCAGCTAGCTAAGCGTTTTTCTCTTCCCTAAAAAAAAAAA
>NW_017840629.1:0-1110 GCF_001891065.2 Hippocampus comes
GTTTCCTCCAAAGATGATGCCTGGAATTCACGCAAGAGAGCTTGATCTTTGTCACATCAGACCAGAAAGTTTTCTTTATTGTAGTCTCAGAGTCATTCTGGTTCTTTTAAACAAACTACAGGCAGGCTGCCATGTGCCTTTTATGAAGGAGTTGCTTCCATCGGGGCATTCCACCATAAAGGCTTGATTGCTGGAGTGTAGTAGAGACAGTTGTACTTCTGGAAGCTTCTCGTTACTCCACAAAGGACCACTGGAGCTCTGAGAGAGTGAGCATGGGCTTATTGGTCACTTCTACGACGAAGATCCACCCCCGCCGATTGCTCAACTTTGAGAAGCGGACAGTTTATGGAAGAGTCCTGCTGGTTTGGAACTTCTTGTTCATCTATTTCTTCAATCCTAATGTTTTGCAATGTGCGCCCAAATTTACATTTGTATTGGACTGGATGGATCGATGAATCTCTTAAGCGTATTCATATGCAGTTGCAAACAAAAATATTTTCAGGTCTTCATTCCTCGAAATCAATTTGCACGAACATGATCACTCATGTATATGACTGATAGGCATTAGAGATACACAACATGACAGAAGGATGGAAGAAAGAGAAGCAAAGCGCAAAGAGTGAGTGACAAGTAACAAGGAGTGAGAGTGAATGTCCAGCAATGATTCTATCAAAGAGCAGCCTTATCGTGGTTATTACCACGCTGAAGCAGCATGATGAAGAGGAGGTCCGCCTTAATCTGGGCCACAATAGAAGGCAACAACAAAGGCGTACTTACAAGCACTATCTGCTACAAATATCAAATCAGCTCTGGCTGCACCTAATCCTGCTAGACAGCATTGTTGGCGCCACATGAACCTGCAATCGCAAGTGCACGGCCATGTTAGCGAGGGGGACGTGTGTCACTTGTTCTCGTCAATCCCGTTCCTTGTGTCGAGCAACCAGCTCGTGCCTTGTCCACGTGTGACTCGTATGTCTCATCAATTTGCTTGTATTTAGTTCCGTGGTTTCTTTCAAGCTTTGTCAGTTGATTGTCACTGTTGTTTGTCACATTAAGAAAGTTATGTTATGTTTACTGTTTAAGATAAGATAAGATAAGATAAGAAAACCT
>NW_017840630.1:0-1112 GCF_001891065.2 Hippocampus comes
AAAAAAAAAAAAAAAGAGCCAACAATCATGTCGTTAGCATTTCAATTCATTGTATACTCAAGCTGTACACACACAGTACAAACTTGTGTTTGCACAGCAGGCTCAACGGCAGCTACGTCGGTTCAACGGTGCAGGATGGAGGCGACCCGTTAGCCGGGACCAGAGAGTCATGAACTGGTCAGACACTCTGCAATGGATACAGGCTATTTTAAGAAAACATTTCAAGAGTTTGTTTTTATTAGGCACAAATCTCTGCAAGGGTCTTGACCATCTGCTTGACATTTATTGATGGAACGCATCCTCCGCATCCTTTAGGTGTTGCTCAATCAAAGTTGTTTGCTCCAAGTATTACAACGAAGCTGCTTTTAGCCACTTTGAACTCTCATCGGAGGACATGAGAGCGTGCCACTCTTGAAAAGAACACGTCACTCATCTCTCTGCCTTGGCGGTTATCCCGATTGGGTTTGTCATTGGCTTGACTGAAGTATGACCATGACATATATGGCTTCCTAATTCACCATTTGGAAGTTTTTGAAGGGATCGTCACAGTTGGGAGTCGTTTCAATATCCCACTCATGTAGATTAATTAGGTTACCAAAATACAAGACGGCTCAGGAGGGCGCCAAGTCACTCTACACTGCACACTAATAAACCATCTCAAATTAAGACGCCACTGCAAATGTACTTCGAAACTAAGCATCATCCGTTTGACTTTTTGAAACGGTTGTATTCCGTCCAATCAGATGAAGGTGGATAGCGAGCAGCCGACGGGCATATTGCAAGTATTTTGCGATTGAACCAAAACGAATACTCGCATGACAACTCATCAAAACATGTTAAAGCCTCCACAATGTGGATAAGGTGCTTCTGAGTCAAAGGAAGTATTCTTTTGTATGACGAGGGCAAACACTGCAAAAGAGTGAAGGAAAACAACTCACGGCCCCTTCAAACACGCTTTCATAAATGTTCTCCTTCCCACACTGAGGGCAGGTGAAAGTGAACCTCTCGCAGTCTTTGTAGTGCTCCTCGTCCGTCAGCTGGATCGGCCCTCCGAGAGCGCCGCCCACATCCTCCTCTCTTTGGTGCAGCTGATGAGACCGGAACTGACTGGG
>NW_017840631.1:0-1112 GCF_001891065.2 Hippocampus comes
TCACTCTCTCTCTCTCTCTCCCCTCTTTATCTGTGCTTTTGTTGTCTTCCTTTTATTAACGGAGGAAGAATGGGATGTGTTTGTTTTTCATGCGGCGCCTATTTTTCGTTCTGACTTTTGCATGTATAGAGAAGGAAATTACTGGCTGCATGCTTCATGTCGAGAACTATTCTGAAATAACAGGCAAGCAGCCAGGGGAGGCAACGTGAGCACACACGCAATCTCACAGCTAACCGCATTTAGGTGCTTCCATTTGCATCTCTCGGTGACTTTTCTCCACGGGGGGAATAAAACATTCTCCATTTTATTTCGGCGAGTGGTTTGCAAGGGATACAATGATCTGGATCCACATTTGTGGAGATGACATATGAATTTTTAAAAAATATATATCTGGATCCAGATGATTTTATTTTGTGTAACCACTTGACAAAATAAAATGGAATAATTTCAATTCCAACACATTTTTTTTCCCGAGCATACTGCATGTTCGTCCGTCTCTCTGTCGCTGAATAGTGCAGAAGGTATGTGCTTGTGTGATGCACAGATCAGCTGGTCGACACGGCTTATCTCGGGGTGAAATATCTGCCCTGGCCCTATTGCCTGTCTGTCCCCATTTTTTTTTCTTTCTCTCCCTCCTCCCAACCATCTGCGCGCCAGCCAAAGAGGAAACCAGATTATCCCATGGACGTGTCATGCAGAATCAATGGGCTCTCCGCTGCCGGGAGTTGCGTCGGTCGAAACGACACAAAAACGATGCAACCCATTCATGTCTGTCAATACGTCGTTCCAACTGGGCTGAAGATTTATGGCAATTTTTGTGTATGCATCCCATCACGGGCTTGCATGCTTGTGAGTCATTTGCCACTTTAGAAGGTCGCAGTTAGACTCATATGCCAGCTGTTGATTGACAGGAATGGCCTGCAACACCAAATCATCCCAATGGGGAAAAAAATGAAAGTACAATAAAGGGTAATCATGAGAAAAAAAAAGGTCAGTATTGTGTAATAAGGAAGAAAAGCAAACTACAATACTCAAAGGACTGTTTAATGTACTTTCTTCTGTACAGATGTACAGCAGCAGAAAATAAATAAATACAATGCAATTTAAATTAA
>NW_017840632.1:0-1112 GCF_001891065.2 Hippocampus comes
CCGCAATATACAAAAGGCAGAGATCACAGTTTACAGTCACGTTTGCACTGAGTGACACCGCAAAATGGTTTCCTTTTTACAAATCCATTGACAACTGAGCACGTTGACAAAGGTGAAATGTTCAATTCATGTTTATTTTATTTTATTTTCTGCAGCATTTGAGTCAACTCATCATGGGACATTCAAGCGTATGATTGCAATTCAGCTCACATAGCTTCTGAATAATTTAGTGCTCCGGTGGCGTTTGCATTTCTTCTGTGAAACGCGAATGAAAACGTTGTAGAAGTATGATAACAAGGGACAAAGAGGGAACACCTTTGTGGAAGTGTGTCACGTCATGTATTAATCATGCGGAACACGCTCCTTCACATGTCACCATGATCAGCGCAACACTTTTTTTCACACTTGGGCCTTGTTTAAGGGCACTTCGGTATGTGTTTGAAACCGTAATATTGTATATTTTATATTTTCATGCGAGACCATCGTCCAAGAAAATGCTGAGACAATATTATTGTTTCAAAGTAAAGCGCAGGCTTCGAGGGCTTATTTGTAGATGGCGCCGCTGCGCCCAAGTGTAAAACCGTCACATTTCAACCGAGCCAGAAAGGACCGCGCCAATACGGATCCTCGCCAACTGGTTCCAGCGAAGCAGCACGAGCAGGTCAAGGAATCGCTCAATCCCTCAATCCCATTCAGAGCCTGTTATCTGCACCACCGACGCCCAGTTTCCGTCAATGCGACATTGCACGCTCCAGCTCTCAAATCAGACTTTTCAAGAAACCTTTGTGCCCACTTGCACACTGCGCAGTAGGTTTTCAACACAACGCGTACAGGTCGAACCGGCAAAGATTGTTTCGTTTATCGACTGTCCTGGAGGAGCCCGCTATCGCGGGCGAACGGTTGAGTAGGAAATGCAATCATCACTATTGTGGCATCCAAAGCTTAAAAATGATTGTAAACGCCGCAATATTTTGTCAACAGAAAGTTTCTTCTCCAAGCGAAGCAATACCACACTCCCCAGTGAAACAGCAAATCACTGTGTTGGTTCAGCGTTTGCTCTCAAGGCACGAGAACAAACACACAAACACGGAGCCAAGCCATACAAAAAAAAA
>NW_017840633.1:0-1113 GCF_001891065.2 Hippocampus comes
GTATATGTGACCAGGATATTTTGTGTTGAATTCCATTTAAAATCATTCAGCTTACTGATGGAGTAATCCGTACACTACTTTGCCCTACTAAATGTCAACTAAATAGACCCTTAAGCAACCTTTACATACCGTCGACTTGTAAATATGCCGTCCAAGAGGCCTCTCCATTGGGAGTAGAAGCCACACAGGTATAGAAACCTGTATCTCCCAGCTTAGGAAAGGCATATGAAATCGCAAGTATTAGTTGCTCCGTGATCATTATCAAATGACACCGCCACCATGGTGCTGTACCTTTGTGTGGCGAATCTCGAGTGACCCGCTTTCTGCTATGGATAAACGTGTGTCCACTGGTGACAGCACCACACCGTCCTTCTTCCACTGGACCAAAGGAGGTGGCATGCTAGCTGTATGGCAACTCAATACCACAGTGCTGTCCACAGGAACAGTCTGATTGACCGGGCCCTGTCTAATTACAGGGGGAGGCAGTTCCGAGCCAGCTGTAAGAAACAGAAGCATGCAAGGACATGAATGAAAATACACGTACTTTGTATTTAATAATCCCTGTACTAAACACATCAAGTATTGAGGTTAGTTTTTGTACTTTTTATGCACAACATAAAACTCCAACTGGGTCTTCTTTAGGCAACCAAAGGCATTTGTCTGATGCTAGAAAAGCCTGGATGAATTCCAATGTGGACATGAACATTGGCAGAATGCTTGTCAACAGTTTTATTTTGGAAAGTACTGTATTGTGTTATAAGTGATCAAACGAGTGGGGAAAAAAATCACACTGGCATTCACCCATGAGGAGAATCCATGATTTTGGTCTTCAAGAGAATTTAATATCTCGCCGCAATGAGAATAAAACATTAGTTTTATTAGTTTGATTGTTTGGCTTTTTTACATGAAAAAAAATCAAATCAGCAAACAAAAAAACCAAACAATGAATTGATAACATAAATTGGCTAATCCATAACTAGTCCATTAATGCGTTTATCGTCGAATTAATGTACAATTCTGTGGATAAAGCAACTGTGAAAAACAAAAAAAATACTATGATTTGAATTTTAAAAAAAAACAAAAAAACTTTTAACTGATGTCCGAGTCATTCTG
>NW_017840634.1:0-1113 GCF_001891065.2 Hippocampus comes
TGTGGGCCTCTACTGGAAACTCAATCTATAGGAATGCCATGGAAACGGGAAACATGTTGAACCAATAAATCAGCAGTTTCTGTGGCGAAAGAGAGTGTGGCGAGCGCGATAAAATGTGCAGCTTTGGAAAATGCATTAACTATAGTCAGTATGACTGTATTACCTTTGGCTGGAGGATGGCCAGTTTCGAAATCCAGGGCTTTGTGGGACCAAGGGCAGCTGGGAATGGGTAATGGGCAGAGGAAATCACAGCTGAGCTGACTTGATGCTTTGTTTTATGCACATACCGAGTGTATGTCTCCATGGCTGGCAACCAGACACGTTCGCGCGGGATGTCTTAGATTCTTTTGATCCCAGGGTGGCTGGTCAGAAGGTAAGTGTGAGCCCACTACAGAATCTGTGAGCAACCAGAATCCGGGACAAAAAGATTTCTCTGAGACCCACCAGTGGGTGGCCCCTTGTGTTTTCTTGACAAATGACTCAGTCTTCATTTCCATGGAGGCCATGCAACAAGGTGGTGGAAAAAGGATGGGCTTGAGGTCCCTCTGGCTTTATTGATGGAAACTGGTGGGGCAGGGCGTCAATCTTGGTGTTTTTTTGACCCGGGGATGTTAGATAAGATTAAATGAAAACGTCCGAAGAAGAGAGCCTATCCGGCTCGTCTTGGGTTTAGTCTTTTGACAGTTTTTAGGTACTCAAGGTTCTTGTGGTCTGTCTACACCACAAATGGTTGTTCTGGTACCCCCAGTAGTTGGCGCCATTCTTCTAAGGACATTTTCACTACCAAGACCAAATGATACCTGCAGCCAGAGATTCTGAGACGTACTTCTCTATAGCCTTTCTCTCCTTTAATGAAATTTTGTAGAATCTTCCTATAGGGAGAGTGAAACCTTGCGGGAGATGGATGTCACAATCATACGGCCAAGTGGGGTGGATAAGGCCATGGCACGATCCTGACAGAAAGCTTGCCCAAAGCCATGATATCGCTTCAGAACGGAGGTGAGGTCTGGTTCGTCTGGTTCCATGACATCAGACTGCAAAAAGTTCTTGTGACAAAAAAACAGTCCATGCAGTACGCTGAGGAGTGGTCCAATCAATAGCAGTGTTATGTAG
>NW_017840635.1:0-1113 GCF_001891065.2 Hippocampus comes
TTCATTGTGTATGTGCTACTGCGGCGCAATGACTGTCGGCTAACGAGGATGCGAGGCCTCTGCTGTGGCAGGCGTACTAAACATTTTTTGAACCAACATTGTCACGACATCTAGTTGCATCCAATTGGAGAGACCCCGGCAGAGTGATTTCAGAGTGACAATAGCAAGAGATTTGCAGGAATGAGTTCTGTAGTGAAAACAACTGAGGAAAAAGAGAGAAAGTGCAGGAATCAATCAATTAAGCGGTGTCCCAATGTCCTGAGCTCTCAGACACAAGACTGATCAGATGGTCAAAAAGAAAAGTGATGGGCGGAGATCTCCACTCCTTTGAATGTACCACGTTGGTTGAAAGTGAAAGAAACATGATTTCAGTTCAAAGATGTCAAATGTAGCATAGCCACACTCGCATCATTTCAATTAGATGTCCTTCTTCTTCATTGCTATAAGCAATGCCTGAGGCTTCCGTTGCAATAGTGCAGCTTACTTCATGTCCAAAACAAGAAGAGGCACCAGGCAACTTCCCGTTCAGATACTTAGCAACCAAAGCCAAACATGGGCAAGCTTGTGCCGCGCTGCATCATTCCGTTGCCATTTTGTGCCCAACACTGCGGTGGACGCCACAAAAATCAAAGGCAGCATGTAAGTGCCTTGATAGCTTTCAGTGTGATGTTCATGATGCTGGAAAAGTCAGAGTTGACCATCTTTGAATTTCAGCCTAGAAAAACAACAAGGTTATTAGGTTCCACTCACTTAAATCTTTGAATAGTCAATGACAGCTGCGATGCACTTAAGTCGGTGTTTTTAGTCGGAAACTAATGAGGCAGAGAGAAAAGGCAGTCATCCACATCTGGCTGCGTGTGAATCACAACTCCAGCATGTATTTGTGGCTGGCAAGGGGAGGGCTGGTGAAGATGATGGTTGGCCTGAGGAATTTCCGAGAAGGAATTGTGAGCCTGCGGGCAAATATTTTTCCATTTGAGTCCAAAGAAAGCCATACCTGTCTGTGCATATCAGCTACAAGAAGGCCTTTTTTAAGGGGGAGGAAAAAAACGTGGAAAAAAAGCCTCTATATGTTATGGATTTTATTCACTCTTACTTGCAGTAAAAAAAAAA
>NW_017840636.1:0-1114 GCF_001891065.2 Hippocampus comes
GATTGGCTGTGATTGGTGTACCGTGCCTCCTGCCCGAAGGCAGCTGGGATGGGCTTATAGCATGTCCGCAACCCTTGTGAGGATATGATGTTTGGAAAATGGATGGAAATCAAGCAGGCTTGTAAGAACACTCTTGCTGCAGCGTGTCGAATTTAGAGACATAAATTTAACGGAAAGAAATATGTTATTAAATTATATGTAAAACATGGAAAAAACCTCAGTTCTTATGTTATTTGAGAACAAATTCTTAAGATTCTGTGCAATATGAACCACGCGTCTGATATTCTTTATCAGATTTGAGTCTTGAGAATTTTACATCTACCCTGAATCACATCCAATCACAAATAAAAAGTAGAAAATAAAATTCCCCCAAAATACATCATCGGAAGAAAATCGTCTGTGAGAAAAACTCCCAAACTATCCATATTAATTCATCATTCGCGTTTTAAATATATCTCTAGAATGGCTTTCTGAGATTTTTTTTCCTTCTTTCAATTCTTTGTTAGCGAGACAGATCGCAGCTGGTTGAAATTGCAAAGCTAATAACATCTTAAAATGTAAAGTAAATTTAGAGTGGTGCAGAAGAAAATGCCCAGTGTGACCCTGATGTGCGCGGCTCGACTGGTGGATTGAAAGTTGGTCCTAGCAATGGATTTATTTTGGTAGACGGCTGTACCAGTAAGCCTACCGGTGGGTGTAGCTTTGATCATGGTGGTGCGGGCCATTGTCGATGGCGTTGTTCTTATTCTTGCTGGAGGCGTCTGTTTTTTTCTCATAGGTGCAGTTGTTGGTGGTGGGGGTGAGGCTTTTCTTGTTCTTGATGACAGTGTTGGAGTTTTTCTTATTGTTTTGCTTGTTGGCGGTATTTTCCTTCTGGTTGTCGTGGGCGCAGGTGTTGTCGTCGGTTTCTTATCGATTACAAATTCTGACGAAAAGAAAAGCAATAATGGGTGACACAGTTATCGACTGGGCGGTACAATACATTTTTATACCTGGGTGGACTGATGAGTACGCAACTTTGCTTATTAAGTTCCCTTCAGTGAGTTTCCACTTCGATGTGCGGTACATTTCTGTGCACGTCAGTTTGGCACGTTGCAATTCAAAGGTGTTAACG
>NW_017840637.1:0-1113 GCF_001891065.2 Hippocampus comes
GTGTGTGTGTGTGGGTGTGGGTGTGGGTGTGTGTTTGTCTGGCTGGTTCATTATCTGGTCCACCTCTTCATAGAAACACAAACTCAAAAGCAGAACAGCCCTCTGAAATGGATAATTAAACATACTATGTTGACATTATGCTGCCGTTGTATGTTTGGTGCCGGAATGCGTGTATTTGAAAGGGCTGTGATAATACTCACTAATCCACCCTTTAACCCAGATCGCTCCGTCTGCTAATTGCTGTGATTGGCAACCGTGGAAGATGAATGATTAATTAAATCTCCTTTTTATGCAGTTTGCCTCTGCATCCCCCCAAAAAAGATAAGAATAACCATCTGAAACTTTCTTACAATCCTATTTAGACATCTTATTTTGACAAGATGTTAAACATTCACGCAGCCAAACGTGATGCAAGAAAAAAAATTGCTGTAAAAAAAGAAAAATAGTCTGCAAGTGATTGTGAGCTTATCTAACCCTTTGCTGTCATAAAAAGGTTATCCAGTGCAGTTGCAGATAAGAAAAGGGACAGTGACCTTTTCTTAACTTGGACAAAATTTGGACAAATGACGTCAGGTCTTGCCGATTATGCCACAGCTTTGGCATGAACCAATTTTTCATCCATGCCCAGGTTGCCGGCATAAACAGCAGAGCCAGCAGTCACAGCAATGGGTCATCGCGTATTCAAGTAACATTTTAATCTGCTTAACGGTGTATGGAGAAGTTGAAAAGTGCACTCTGCCTCTCCTGAAATGATCATATATCAACTCGTAATATACGTTTGCCCATCTATCTGTGCCAGTGACATGTTGTGACAGGCAGAAGAATGAAAGGCCCTTTCATTGGATGGCAGAAGGTACAATAAACCATCACCGGTTAGCCATTCATACAACAGAATACGTCGTGGCTTCCTGCAAGCGTATCAGCTTCGTGTTCAATTAAACAGGCCTCGATTTCACACCGAAGGAAGTCAATTTGCTTTGGCCCAATAAAGGTTAAGAAACACTTGAAGAGGAATGCTGCAATGAAGTAAAAAGCCATTGCATTTCAATAACCAATTATATTTTCATTCATTTTGTTGATGAAGGGTGCATTATCTTTTTATCATTAGTCAAT
>NW_017840638.1:0-1115 GCF_001891065.2 Hippocampus comes
ACAAAAGGCTACGAAAACATATAATTTACAAACTTGAAAATTGAGTTTGTTTACACTACCTCTTCTTTTGTGTTTAATCCTTATTTGATTTTATTTTTATACTTGTTGTCATCTCCCTGTTGTGTTTTGGGAATTTGTATACCATTCCTATATTTGAATTTTTACTTGTTCTATTATTTTTGTTTAAATAAAGTTTATTGAAAACAAGTAAGAGATTGACTGAATACATTAAAATTAAATTTGAGTATAGAACCTAAAAATATATTTTAAATGGCAGCCCAACGCCTTGACATTGACGTTTATTTGGTTTGAACAGAAGACCTCACATCTTTTGTTGTGATTGTGGCCACTGTGTATTCTTCCTGTAAAAAATTAAAACGAAACGCAATCACCGGAACCTCCGAGAGTAAATGTAGTTTCTACACGGACACGGATAACAAAGAGGTCACAACAACACGGTAATTCTGGACAAATTAAATGTGACACGATATTTGCATATATTTCGTCTTTTATATCTTTGTTTCCAAAAAAATAAAAACAGCTTGTCGTATGCCGTCAGTACGTCATTTAATCACACAATTACAACACTTTTATGACTTGATTCCTCGACTTCACAACAAAGCAAGTACGACGATGCTCGAGTACTTCGACGTTAAATGACGTAGCTTTTCTGTACTTTTCACATTTACATCTTTGATGTTAGTGAATATGCCATTTGACACATTGAGCACTTCTGTTATTAACTAGAACTTTTATGCACACAGCGCAACTATGTTGTCTTTCCTGGGTTTCCGAAAAGATTCAAAGAAGTCGACGTCAGAGAGGGACCCTGACGGAGGCTTTGTGATCATCGGTGAGAACCAGTATCATTGTTGCCTTGAAACTTGGGTTTCGAATTAAAAGTTGGGGATCAGATCTCACCCGCACAACATTTTCTGTGGCTCTATGGAACGAATGTGTCTCCATGATGTTTATTGCTAAATAGACTGATTTTCATGTTGGAATGTGCCTTTAAGTGTTTATTTTTAATTCGAATTTTTTTCACCAAATCTTTTGTGAACAAAAACAGAAAAATGTTGCTTCCCTTTGTTCTTCATGATCTCTGATTTGAAGTT
>NW_017840639.1:0-1113 GCF_001891065.2 Hippocampus comes
CTCTTTCAACATTTTGGGTTGCCGACCCCTGACCTCGGAGGTTGACGGAATCACCTCGATGATATTGACGATGTGATACGGCAGCCAGAAAACGGCAAAGGTACAGATGATCATCAGGATCAGCCGGCTGCCTTTGCCCCGCCGATGGAACATGGCGCTCTGGAGGCGGCAGATCACGGACGAGTAGCACGTGTTGATGAGGGAGAAGGGCACCAGGCAGCCCATGATGGTCTCGAAGGTGTACTGAAAGACCTGATGACCGACACTTCGCCAGTGGTACGGTATGCAAAATCTCAACGTGGCATTGTTCGGGAACACTTTCCTCAGGTTGCTGCACGCAGAAACACACATACACAGGAACACAAAGCTGTAATCAAGTCGCACCGCACTATCAGCGCACATGCAGGACTAACCTGCGGTAGAAGGGCATCGGAAGAGACAGCAGGAACGCCATGATCCAGACTCCCAGGAGGAGAAACAGCAGGGAGCGCTTAGTCCGCATCTTCTGGGACATGAAAGGCCGGGAGACGGCCAGCCAGCGATCCATGCTCATCAGGCAGATGAGGTAGATGGAGACGTACATGTTGACATTGCACAGGTAGTGCACCAGCTTGCAGGCCGCTGAGCCAAACTCCCATCCCTGCCCCCCAGCAAGGTAACGCAGGAATATGGGCGACGTGAGCAGCACCAAGGCGTCGGCAACGGCCAGGTTGAGTACCAGCAAGCACGTCACTGAGCGCTTTTGGACACGACAAACCACCGACCACACCACAAAGAGGTTCCCGGGGAAGCCCAGCGCAAAGGCCAAGGTCAGGATGGCGATGCCGACTTTGGCTGAGGTGCTGACGGGCAGAGAGAAGGCGGCGGTGCTGTTGGACACCATCGCTTCATCCGTTGAATGCTTTGACTTCTCTGACTGGTGTCTGCGACCTTTCAGAGATTTGAACAGGAAACAGGATATGTTGAATTAACAGCAGGCAGGCAAGCTGCATTGTGCTGAAGTGGCGTTACAACATCGCACTTTCACAATAGAGCCCCGGGACACGGTGAACAGTGAGATGAACATTCCAAACATGGTCAAGTATGAACAAAATGAAATCAAGTTACCAGAGT
>NW_017840641.1:0-1115 GCF_001891065.2 Hippocampus comes
AGTTTACAGGTAATTTTGGACTGCTGAGTCTGAAAATGACATCCATTCATTTGAATTGGCTCTAGTTTTTGAGACATTGACATTTTTGACAATGAATTGAAAAACAGTTAATGTGCTAATCTCAAAACGTCAGACCCTCTAAATTTAATTTCACAATATCATTTCAGGCAGAGATGGCGCCCGAGGCAACACCGAGGGCAGGTTCCCAGAAAGGTTAGTGATCACGCTCCCTTCCACTTTGCCTCCGTTTCACACACAGTCTTTCTTTGACTGATTTCTCTTCTTGCCATTGTTCAGGAGCCAGTGAGATATCTGATGCCTGCAAACCGCTAAAGAAGCGGAGTCGAGCCTCGACAGACGTGGAGATGGCTTCCTCTCAGTATAGAGACACGTCGGATTCAGATTCCAGAGGCCTCAACGATCCTCAGGTGGGCTTGGAGAAAATCGGCAGGCTCACACACAAGAGTTGACGTAGCTCTTGTTTTATGAATGAAGTACAGTTGATGCCTTGAGATACGAGTGCCGAAAAATAATATGGTAATACTCACAGGCATATGTTCTTTATCGTGTATGAAACCTACTACCCGGTAATTGTACAGCATCTTACTTGAGTCAGTCCTAAGTGTGTCTGCGCTACTGTTGTTTTTTATACTGCCCCCCAGTGGCCAATATAAATAACGCTGCACTAACTGTTTAAATCTGTAATTCTGTTCAATTATGTTGTAAATGTAATTTTATCAGGTGCTATTTTTCTTTAAAAAAGTTTTGGAGGGGAGGGAGGCTGAAAGGGATTAATGGAATTTCCATTTATTTCAATTGGGAATGATTTGAGACACAAATATAAACATGAAACATATCTCTCAAGGCACCACTGTATTGTGACACCTTGTATTTGAAAAAGTTTAGCAATACAGGGCTCTCGACAAACTGTTTTTTGTTTACTAGGAGCACAGTTGCTCCTAAAAAAATTTAAGGGGCGAGAGTAGAAAATGTAGGTCTTCACACTGTAAATTGAATTCTGTAAACATTTCACTCATTTTTACAAATTGTACTCTAAAATGGTCTGAAGTGCGGAGCAGGAGTTCATCCCCCCCAAAAATTCAAAAAAAAAAAAA
>NW_017840642.1:0-1114 GCF_001891065.2 Hippocampus comes
AACAGTCAATGGAGGAACCCATTGAAATGCGAACAGCAACTCGCATCCACTCCAGGTGTGATTTCCTTCAAATAACGAATATTCACACCAAAAACCCGTGGAAACACATTTACACAGGTAAGACTCTACCCAAAGGCACAAATTGCCCCCAATGTATGAACGAGTTATATGAATAGAGTTCAATCGCAACTACCTATGGTGTCATTAAAACGCGTAGTGATATTGTACTTGGTTCAAACGTACTTGGTAGTATATTTGAGTGTACTTGCGAGTACGTTTCATACTCGCAAATACGTTTAAATACGTGTACTTGCTACTCAAAATATTTTTACTTCACATTGGCAACTGTACCCTAACGTAGCGAAGCAATTTTAAAGAGTGATGTGTTCATTTATTGGTTTCGTTTAAATGCTGCTACCGATGGACGTGCGCTAACCAACACGCATTTCCACGTGAATCGTGACATGGCACGAAATGCATTCCCCGAGATCCCAGGTTAGCCCAGTCAGTCCCAAAACTTATGGAAATAACATAAGATAACTATGATAAAGAGTTACAGGTCGTGCTTATTCAAGGCTTCAATGTATGCACCGGTGCAAGGCATCACACTTGACAAAAAGAGCAACGTGTTCAAGAAAAAAAAAATGTTCAACGTGCTGGTGAATGGACACCAGGCTATGATGATACAGTGGAGGTACAGCGTCAGTTCTTAATAATGTTCCTCACCTTCATCAGGTACGCCAAGCTTCTCTCGCTGAAGACATCCTTGAGGAAGACCATGTCCTCCTTGTGGTTGGCATCGGGCCTCAGCTGTGAGGTGAGCAGGGCCAATGTCTCGTGGAGCCCTAAGAGGACGACAACGTCGAGGAGGAAGAGGATTAAGGAACATGATCGAGCCGGCCGAGATGACATCAAGGGTCTCATCTCACCTGCTCCTGCTGTGAGCACCGGCATGGCTTCTTTCATGGATCCTCCAGGTGAGGAGGAGGAGTAAACCTACCAGGTTTGGTCACACTTAACTTTCACAAAGTGGAAATATGAAAAAGATTAACACATAGAAATGCATGTCTTAATGCTGAAGAGCTGATGCTGAACTGAAATGTAGATTTTTTTT
>NW_017840643.1:0-1116 GCF_001891065.2 Hippocampus comes
TATATATATATATACATATATATATGTGTGTGTGTTTGACCACTCTGTGAATCCTTGAAAAGACAGCGGTGACTATCACTCTTCTTTTTTTAACCCTCACTTTAACCATCTTGAAGTTTGTACAAAACTCACTTTTTGGATCACAACACAAAACAAAACAGAAAAAAATGTACTTGAATTAAGTGATTGCACCGCAAGCTACACCTCTGGGTGATGGATAGATACAGTAGTATATATTATAGACACAAAAACAAGTTCAAAGTCTAAATGTGACAGTAAGAGAGCAACAGTCCATCGGAGTGAGAGGATGGTTTCACGTCTTCTCTTCTGACCAAGCCTGGGCCACGGACAAACTGAGCGGGGCCAGGCTGATTTGTTGCACTGCATTACACTGACGAATGGAATGGCAAACGCTTCAATTCAGCGGTGACGCCGCAGCGGTCATCTCCACTCCTCCACTTTGACTGTTTGCTGTTGTGTGTTGATTTGCCGGAGATCTCCGGGCTGACAGGCGTCGCTTCATCCCTCACTTTCATTGGGCCATAAAAGGCTCCTCTGTGGCGCTGAATGCTGCTGTTTACCGGTCAGTCTTTGTCATCATTACGGTATCACAGACACGATAAGCTGGATTGGAGGTGGAGAGGAGTGGGTGGGATCTGTGGAGGACAGTCAGAGGGTAGAGTGTGTGACTGCAGCCAGTCCAAGACCCTCTTGACGACAATGACATCATCACAACTGAACATGCGTCCAAATACTGGATGGATGGATGCCACTCCCAGGTGGGCTGGCTCCTGCTGTATGCGTCGTGACATCCTGTCTCATGCTTTGGGAGGATGTAATAAATAACACAAATGCACAATAGTACAGACCTCCACCAAGGCCAAACACCTGTGTCATGTTCACACTCTTCTCCGGATATCTTTTCACAGTGATGCATAAAATATTCCAGAGTTGCATGAAAATGTAACATCAGGTTATAGAATTTGGAATTTGACCAGCATTTTCCGGACACATATGCCTCTAAAGGGCGAGAGCTCACCCTGTGTGTTTTGCTGTTTCTTTGGCTTTTTTGCAACACCGACACCAAAGATGAAGATGAAAAGGCCGTTCAGTCCA
>NW_017840644.1:0-1116 GCF_001891065.2 Hippocampus comes
CGTTCTGTCGTTTCAATATAATCATTGACAAGAAAGCCGACAATCAGGCTGTCAATCACATCATAACACCTTTCATCCAATCAGATGGAGAAAGTTTCAGATCTGTGAATTTGTAGTAAAGTGGTGATTAAGACACTGGTAAAATCAAATTAATATTGCAATAAAAGAGAATCACAATTCACACAAAGACATTGGTGTCATACATCCTTGAGATTTTTTTCATCATGAAAACGTTTTGTTTGTTTTGTTTTTTTATTGTGCCAAATCTTCATTTGTTAGAAAATGATATCATATTAGCAGCATAAACACCCACTCGAAAATGAACTGAGCTTCTTCAAGTAGCCGGTAGAAGAATTCTCCAAAGATGCAAGAAATGCGGTTCGGGTTCGTGTGGTGCAGTTCTACTTTTTTTTTTCCACATCGCCCAACAGCGTATCCTTCTTTGGTTCCCGAAACTTCTGGCTCTTACTGGGTGCCCCTTTAATCTTCATCCAAAACCAAGACGTCAGAAGTCCCATGCTGTATGTCACCACTGTATCAAGGCCAAAATGGTCCTAAAAATACACCGTTTCAGCCCATTTCAGTAAAATGAACTTGGCCTTTGTGCACCCATCCAAAGAGCGACTCACACAGTTTTCAATTACAGTATTGTTTTTATCTGCGCTCAAATACAAGAGTTTGTGGTCATACAACCCAGAGAATATATGGCCTTAACATTGGAACGATTAAAACTGTCTCCATGGAATTTCAAACTCCATTAAAATGTCATGTGTCCTTAAGCCGTTGACATCATTGCTACTCCTGTGAATTAATACTCACTAACTATCTTAAGCAGGTTCAAAAGTTCTATTTTTTGTTTCCTTTTGTTTGCCACGGTGCTCAAATTCTACCGTGTGCGTATACAAACGCACTCACACGTGCACACACACGCTCAAACTAACTGGCAAAAGCTTTGCTCAACTGGCACAAGACCACAAGTTATATTCCGCCAACACGCGTTCATTGTGGCGTTCTACCAGTTTTCAGTCCACGCTATCAACGCAATCACGTTGCAACTTTCCGCGCGTCCTTTCAACATTCAGTCAGCAAATGAAAAGCGTCTTCTCCAGTTCAGGA
>NW_017840645.1:0-1117 GCF_001891065.2 Hippocampus comes
GATGCCGCTGGCGCTCCAAGAGACCCCACCGCCCCCCTCCAGCGCTTAGGGACGTTGATTTGAGCGACTGCCACCGCGTACGATGAATTGAGGTCCCACGCGACTTTGTCGGACAGATACGCGCGGCCGCGTTTCCCGTCCGGGCCGCTGCTCTTGGTGACGCGCGTGTGCGTGGTCCTCAGGTGCCCGTGCTGTCGTGGTTCGACGACGTGGATGACGCCGAACTCCTCAACCTTTTACCCGTGTTTGAAGAACTCAGCCGGGCGGAGAACGTTTACACCCAGCTGGACCACCTTCGCGGACATTAAGGGGCCGCCTTCCGCCACGTGTCGCGCATTGAAACGGGAGCTGTTCAACTCGCGTGGGCTTCGAGGCCTTCCAAAGCCCGATGACGCTTGGCTTTGGTGATTGCGGCAAGAACGATTCCAAATGTTCCCAGGCGCCACCGGAGCGCGTGAGGACACGGCAACCAAAGCGCCGCCGTTTCTCCTATTTAGCCAAGTACGCCAATCGTTCTCGTGCCAAAACGGTTGCCGGCATGCCCTCGTTTGACTGTTCAACGTCCTTTTTATCGAGTGCCTTGAAGGAACCGGAGGGGGCTTTTTTTGAAATCACTACCGGGTTTTATATACCATTCGTTGTTTTCTATGGAAATCCAATTTGAAACGAGTTCCTCTATGCAAGCCGAGCCGCTTCTGTCAGCATTTCATCGAACTGGAAGTCAGCGTTGGCCTTTGAAATAAGCAACAAAACCAAGAAAAGGTCACAGTGCGGGATTTAGTTTTCTTTCTCTCCCCGCCTAAATCCGATCCATTTGTGGAGCGGTTCACGTGACAAAGCAAATGCGACTCGTAACGCGAACGAAATGCATCCGTGAAGCGGCATGCGTTGGCACAAACCTCGACGTCACGCGGCGCGGTGCGCTTCCGTCACATCGCTCTCGGTCCTGACACGTGTGCGGCAATTTCAAGGATTTTTGTGCCAAATCCACAATCCTCTTGTGGATTTTGATGACATACGGGTCGGATGACGACGTCCAGACTGCCGTCACGTTGGCCCATTAATATCCGCGTACCGGATTGGAAACGCTAAATTGCAATTGACAAAAAAAAAAAAA
>NW_017840646.1:0-1116 GCF_001891065.2 Hippocampus comes
GTTCTTTGATTTGAACAAGAGTGTTGATGGTTGCGTGTCTGTATGCGCCCCGCGATTGACTAGCTCTCCTCAAGTCATTTTGGGATAGGCTCTAGCACACCTGTGACTCGAGCGACGATAAGCAGTAGAGAAGATGGATGATTAATGACAAACTTCATATGCTTCTATCAACTGCGTGTAGAAGAAAGAGAGAACCATGCATTGATAGACACACAACTCCCTGAGTAATCTGATTTTAGCTGGCTGCTAACCAGTTTTGCGCAGGCGCAATGCGACTTGGAAATCAGTAAATCCACTTCACTCTCGTTTTCCTGAACAAGATCATTGTGGAACGGACCACGTATCTGACATGCCGTAAATTGCTCCGACTTGACCTGTCATTTCTCGTATTTCCCAGTACACTAAATGGCTACCCATAGCCAACCACATTTGTACTTGGCTCAGATTAAAAAATGAGGTAGACAGGCAAGGTGGTCTTGAAATGTGAATTTGCCCAATCTATCTTTATGTGTCCACACCCTCCGGAATCTGCGCTGCTTAGTTTGTTATTCATTGTTATGGTTGTTCTAGGACCTTGCTTTTGCGCATCTTGAAATCGCCACACGACTCTTATGAAGAGAAGTCTGTGATTCATCCAAAGCTTCTTTGGGGGGTTTTCTTTTCCTCCCAAACAATCTTCATGACAGCTGAGGCTCAAATCTTTGTTTGGTCTTCCTGCCGGGGCCTGGTATCAACCGGTCCACTCGTAAAATCAAATAAATAAATAAAATAAATGCTTTATTCAATATCAGTCGTATGCCCCCCCTCAAAAATTGCAAATATTTCACAAATTCTGCCAGGATATGTGAATTTACGAGCATAACTGCTGGGTTATCATGATCAAGCTCATTATCTTGAGCAGCACACACATAAACACCTCATGTTCCGCCATTCATAAATTTATATGACGTGCTCATGCATGCGCACTGTTTTAGAAAACATACATGATCCGGTGTTTACACATGAACGCTAAGGTCAATTTCCACTTGGACCCATTTCTTGCGGTCTTTCTGTCCGGAACTTGCATTTTTATCTGTTTTGTATGTAAAAACGGTCCTGTATAAATGGCTCGTTAGG
>NW_017840647.1:0-1116 GCF_001891065.2 Hippocampus comes
GGCTCAAGCAGTTTCGAAAAGGGATGGGTTTTTGCTGTCATTTTAACATTAGCCCAGTTTTTGGATTGGCAGTTGTGTTCAAACTTAATCGCAGACTTATGAGATCACTTCAACCAGACAAAACACACCAAAGAGTCAGAATTCTTATCAAACCAAACCCATCAAGAGTGGACACGCCTAAGAATTCTCAGATGACGAGATGTTGTATTCTTGAGCAGCTCTCTCATTTTGGTCAAATGTATTTTAGAGTCATGGTGGGAGATTCATTTGATTAAAAATCTGGTTTTCTGGTGTCAAACCCACAGGAGCCTCGCCTGCCTGTCGGAAGTCTAAAGGAATTGTCTGTCTGGTTGCTGTTTGTGGTTAAATCGGCTGGTGGAAAAGCGGAGAGCCCCCTCCACTTGTTTCACACACTATAGATGTTATATGACTTCAGATGTATTTGGTCGACACTAATGGGATGAAATGCGAGTCACCGTCACCTGGTCACTGCCAATACTTTGCAATGATCTACATTCACCAACACCAAATGGAAATACACCAAATTTATGACGATCATACTCCTTGGAATAAAAGGGTATCAATGTGGCCCATCACAAAATGGCCTTTCCAAGCTGAGGAAAAAATTCTCTTCCTGGGTGTGGTTGCTGCTAGAACGGTCAGGTAACATTTCATGACTTGGCCAATCGTGAAACCTGCCCGATGACAGCTGGGATAGGCGCCGACATGCCCGCGACCTTTGTGAGGATAAGCGGTTTCGGACTTTTAAGGATATATGTCAATGTTGAAAGTGTGTACTAAAATGTCTAGCATTACTTCTGACCCATTAAAATCCACCAAACTGTTTCATGAGAATCTTGATCATTTTTACTAACGTCATTGATGATTAGGAGTTCAATGGAACACACGCCTTGACTTCCTGACATAATCGTAACTGACAATCCTCCTTTTTGCCGGGTGTGGCGTGAACTTACACTATGTCACCCGGCTGACTAAATGGAATCGAGAAACAACTTGAGTAATGAGTGTTTCTCCATCGCATAACAGCGAAGAATGTCATGTGTCATCAAGACTGACAACAACACAGCGGCGTGTTTGCGCTGCATTGAAAAAAAA
>NW_017840648.1:0-1118 GCF_001891065.2 Hippocampus comes
TCAGTTTTTAGTCATGATTGTACTTTATTAATTTTTTTATTATTGTGCTTGTTGATATTCATTATATATACATGGATTGTTATTTTTTTATTCATAAATGCTTTTAAATGTGTTTTAAATATGTATCCTTATTATTTATTCATAATTATGTTGGTAAGTTTTAACCAGAATTTTAAGCTATTTTTGGATAATTTTTTTTAATGAATTATGATTTAATTATATAAAAGGTACATCCGTTTTTTTTGCATCTTTTTAAATGAATCTTTTGTCTTTTGAAAACATTTTTGGAAAATATATTTATTTATTTTATGTATATTTTTTTTATTGTTTTTTTTTTCTGCTACAACTCGCCTGTTTACGAGCATCTCTGCCTGAGTGTCTTTTCTTTTTTAACACACGTGACCAAGATCATGTATGTCCAGTACACATGTTCCAGTTCATGTGTCGCGCTGCGTTTTTAAGTATTTATTCCTCCCCTGGCACGTCACGTGACCACTCTGAAATATCTCGGCCTTGTTCATATTTTATGCCTCTCTTGCCTAATTTAAAGGAAGGAATTAGAGCAGAAAATTTGGCGGGGGGGGGGGGTTGTTTAATGGACACACACACACACACACACTTGACACTGGGCGCCATCTTGTTCTTCACACAAACAAAAAAACAAAGCCCTGTGAATGAACCGAAACCTTGTCCCAATTCACGATTTGAATTTGAAATCTAAACCCGAGTTCAAAACTAATATTGATCAGCTGGATGATACTCGATCTACTTTCCGGCACAGCTTTTGCTTTGCATCGTTTGAGGCGAAATCTTGGTCGGGGATGACAACGTCACATCAGATTTGACCGCGCCCCGCCCCCCCTGCCCTTCCCTTCAAAAACATCCAACATGGTGGTTTGTCACGTGGATGACATCACGCTCGCAGCGTACACGCACATGCACTCACGCACACGACTCCGACCTCGCTTGAGATGAATGATGACGACGTGATACAACGGCAGCGAAACAGCACTCGCGTCTGCCATCTTATGTCCTGGGCAAACCCCCCTGAAGCATTCTGCTCAATATCCAACTCGTGCGACGAATCATCCATCTGCGAGTTTGCTCTTTTTCCCTCA
>NW_017840649.1:0-1118 GCF_001891065.2 Hippocampus comes
ATCTCTTCCAGTAGACCTCAGTGCTGCCCAGCATGGCGTGCCACACTTTTAGCACTCCACTCAAAGCGCACTGCTCTAAATTTGCCAACCTTATATATTTGATCAAATGTTGTATTTATTATTTCACACAGAATTTTTGATCCAGTATGAGGACTCGCTTCACCACCACAGAGGTCACTGGCACAACCTCACCGAGGTCGCCGGTACCGAGACCACAGCTCACCTGAAGCTGTCGCCCTATGTTCACTACACCTTTAGAGTCCTTGCTGTCAATGCCATGGGCAGCAGCCGGCCCAGTTTCCCCTCTAAGATGTATAAGACCGAGCCTTCAGGTACTAAAAATCCAGAGTGAAATCTTTTTCCTCTCGGGAACTTGTGTAATATACATGTGTATTTTTCCCTCTTAAAAGCTCCAGATGAGAATCCAACAGGTGTACATGGTTTTGGAACAGAACATGACAATCTTGTCATTTCATGGAAGGTAATTTTTTATAAAGTACAGGAACAAATGACACTCATGAGTCAAGGTACCATACTTATTTTATGATTATTATACTTTTTCGGCGTAAACTTTTGTTGACCTCTTCTTCCGTAGCCGCTGTCAGGCCTCCAGGCCAACGGGCCGGGACTCCATTACAGAGTGATGTGGAGACAGAAGATGATGGACACCGAGTGGATGATGGCGACCGTAGCCAACAACTCCAAGTTTGTGGTGTCCGGAACGCCCACGTTTGTTCCGTACGAGCTCAAAGTTCAGGCCGTGAATGACTACGGTGCAGCGCCCGAACCCGCCGTTGCCTTCGGCCACTCTGGAGAGGATCGTAAGTCCGACTGCTCAGTCTCCAGCCTGCCCTTTTCACCGATGCAAAGCTGTTATGCACAAGTTGTTATGTTGCAGACCCACTCATTTTTTTTTTTATAATACTATCCCTCCCACGTGCAGTAAACACATTTAAACATCTATTTCAATGCAAAAAGTACAAGCGTCAAATGTATAAAACACTTGCTAGTGCACATATTTGTTGCCCACAAGTGTCTGGTTGAACGAGCAGAATTTTTAGGCTAACGTTCTAGCCAATACTATTAATGACTCTCATGCAACGATAGTTTTTTTTTTT
>NW_017840650.1:0-1119 GCF_001891065.2 Hippocampus comes
AAAAAAATGATGGAACATCAAACACAACAATCAACAAATTGAATATTTATTTTTTAATATTTTGAATAGACTGAAATGCAGCTCAACCACCTTAAGATTTCAAAATTATTTTCCCACAGATGGTCTTATGAATACTGAAGGTTTGTGTGATTTTTCATACCCATTTCCCCAGAAAGTGTTGTGCTCCAGAATAATCTGGATGGAAGTGGATCCCCAAAACGTAGCTCAAGATAAAATCTTTTGTCAAAAAATGTTTATTTGCAAAAAGGGTGCAAGACTGATAAAGTACAAATGAGATCGCTGGTATACAGAGCCGGTATAACTGCGAGTAACGAAAAGCGGATGCGCAAGGCATGGAAATATGAAAGCTTTTCAAAAGGACAAGGACATCCAATTCCGAGAAAAATGCAAAACAAACAATTCTACGACAATGAAACTTAACAACTAATACAATAAGAGCAAACTAAGACTATGACAAGAACCCAGAACAAGATCATGAGTGTCGAAAGAATTGCACTTGGTAAGTGAGTCGTGAGCAAGGCGAATAATCCGGCATTGGGTTGTCAGCATGGCAGTCCTTAAATATGTTGTCCTTTAGACCTGAGCGAGGTTCACCACTTTGTGAACAAACGCTTGAGCGGCTAATCCAACAGAATGTTTCAGAACTGTACAGTACAATTGCAATGAATTTTGGGATTTCATCATCTGTGGGCCATAATATGGTAAATATTCATAACATAACATAATCATACCATCGATCAAAAGATTCTAAGAATCTGTAAACATCTCTGCATGTAAGATCAAAAACAGACATTGAATGCCTTTGTCATACAATCCCTCAAGCTGCACTGCATCACTGTGTAAAAGGTCTTGCCACACGGGCTCAGGAACACTTCAGAAAACCTTTGTCTGTTTATGCAGTTCATCACTACACAGTTTAAACTCCACCACGCAAAGGAGAAGCCATACATCAACAGCACTCAGAAATGCTGCGTGCTTCTCTGGGCCAGAGCTCATCTCAGAAGGACTGGCACAAAGTGGAAAAGTGCGCTGTGGTCTGACGAGTCCACGTTTTAAATTGTATTTGGAAATCATGGATGTCGTGTCCACTGGGCCAAA
>NW_017840651.1:0-1118 GCF_001891065.2 Hippocampus comes
ATTCAAATCTCGGTCGCGGTTTTCCTGTTAGGATTCTCTGCCTGCTTGAATGGGTCTTCTCTGAAACACAACCACCATGCGCAGGTTAATTGAAGAGTGAATTTTGTCCTACAATTGGCAACCGTTCCACTGTGTACCCCGCCCCTCACCCAAAGTCAGCTCGGATGCATCCATTTTCTATAACACTTGCTCTGAGGGTTGCAGGGATTCGCGGCCTCGCTCAAGTTGCTCCAGGCTAAAGGCACTCAGGAGTCAATCACAGGCCACAAGTGTACCGCTACACAGTCAGAGACACATTGACCCAATTCTTTTACAGAGACATACCTATGGAAAATTGACTTTTTATTGTGTGTGTACAAATGTGTCTCTGGAGTGCCTGGCCATCTCTCAAGTTTGAGAAAATAAAAACAAGTAAAAGCTTTTGTTATTGGCCTATTTCTGAAAAGGTGTTATAATTTAATATGAAACATGCACTTTGCGATTCTGTATGATTTTTTACGGCATCATGCATGTGGCATTCATTTGCTTTCTGGACACAGCTGAGTGAACAGCTCCAACAAAGTCGCAAGATTTGTTGCTCATACTTTTTTGCAAAAACAGTGCTAAAAGGAGTTGGCAAAGTTGCTTAATATAGCAACAGCAGCTGATAATTCTTTTAAATTGTGTGTGTGTGTAAGGAGCGGAGGGGAAACGGGGAGCACAATATTTATCCTTTAATGTTCACACCATCGAAACGTAGACTGGCCACTCACGTCACAGCCCAAAACAGGTGTGACATTTTCCTTGCAACACACAATGATAGCTACTTTGCATTAGACAGGACAGCCCCTTCCCAAAATGGCGGAATTCATCATTGCTGTAAAAATAGACAAAGAATATGTTTTAATTGTTCTTCCTTGGGGTACTTCAACCAAACCACGTCACAGACATTTTACTAAGACACCAAGGAACCGTTTTAAATTGTGGGAAAATCGCATATGCACAATATGTCGTCTTTTAATAGTGGCGGCTGCCAGCAGAGACACGTTTGGACTGACTCACAGTAATTTAGATAATGACGTTCTTCGTATCCTGACACTTTAGCTCGCCGTTTCATTTGATAAATTGTGTTTAGTGTC
>NW_017840652.1:0-1119 GCF_001891065.2 Hippocampus comes
TTTTTTTTTTTTTTTTTTTTGCTCTTGCTGGTCTTATGTCGTGCATGTTCAACATACTGGTGACCTCCCACCCACAAATACATCAGTCTAAGCTAATTCACATTCGAGGTTCAGCCACACATGTGGGCGACCTTGCTATACTTTCACTTTTTCAGACAGGTGCACTTTCTCTTATTTTACCCCAAACACTCCAAACCTTTTCACAATCCCCTCACTGAAACTTGATTCAAAATCCACACTTGATCTCATTCAGCAGATAAGATTATTATTGCCAATGAATAGAATCCATGGGGGACAAGCAGGGATTTACCAGTACAGGCGAAGACTAATTAGGGGCGAGGTTCTTTGTTGTTGTGGTGTTGGCAATTTGCTCATCCCGCTTAATCAACCTATTTAAACAGCACACAGGGGAGGGGATGTAATTTGGTTTAAAACCACTCTGCTTTGTTTTTATCCAGAGGGGAAAAGACAATGATTGTGCTCATTAGTGAGTTTTATACTTTGTTTTACACATTCATTGATGTGTTTCTCAGATCATAATTGTCACTCGTTCTGGTTGCTAAAGCAAAATGTGTACGATTGTGTTAATTCTAAAATAACATGCATTTTTATGTTTCGTCTTGCACGAAGAGTCTTACCAGAGATTTGAGTAACCGGTGCGGTGCCGGTGCTGTACCCCTTCTCCGCGTACACCTGCCGGGTGTCGGCGCAGCTCCTCCCGGCGGCAGCCACCGAGCTCCGGGACCCCGATAGGGCAGCTACTGCGCAAAGCAAACCCAGGAGCTGGAACTTGGGTACAGCCAGCCAGGTCTCCATTTTCACCACAAAAGGCATCCGTAAGGGCGGATGATTTGAAAATTAGATTTTGTAATCACTGAACGGAATTAAACTACGGGCTGTCAAAGTGCTCTAAGATGGTCAGTCGTTTAAAAAGTCATATTTCTTAACAACGTCATGCAAGGATAAGACCAGGCTGTGATTTACACAATTTTCTCCATCAACTGTGTCCAGTAAACTTGGTGGACATCAATGAGGAGAAAAGCGGTAGAACCAACCAACACGCTCAGCATCACTATTGTAAAGGTAATTTTCTATTACCGGAAATACAAAATTTGATTG
>NW_017840653.1:0-1115 GCF_001891065.2 Hippocampus comes
TTTTTTTTTTATGCAGTAGACAGAAAATATTGGACGGGCTTAGAATAGTGCTGCAATGAGAGGTTGTTTGGCCAGCTGGCAACATTTAAAAGTTGACGTATTTAGCAGAACTGAAAGAATAAAAATCCTATGTGAGCATTTTTACAAGACTATAAAAAATTCTTCGGGGTTCTTGAAGCGTATCAATTTTCAAGATTTGCACACAAATAAAGTGTGAAAGATAGCTTGGAAGCGTGTATGTGTGTGCGTTTTTTTTAGTCGAGGCTGCCACATGAAGTCCAAGATGAAAAAAAATCAAATAAAACAGGCCGCGTGTCGGTTAGGCACAACACGAAAAACACTTCCCGTATTTTCCAAGAACACGCCGATCGGAGCCGTTTACGAAATCTGCTTATGAAATCAGACGGAGAAAAACAAAGCTGAGACGGAATAATGTCATAAAATATTTTAGGTCAGGCAGCTCCCGCCCGCTCCCCCTCCCCTCGCTTTAAGTGAGTGACATACATGTAAAGGACACGTTAAATGTTCCCATTCTACACAAAACGCTTTTTCCACATTTGACCTTATGTAACAATGAGGCCTTCATCCTCTCTCCATATGCTGCCTAATGGCTTTAAAGGGCCGGCAGATTGGGTTACGCCGGACTTTGCTTTCCTGTCAACCGCATTCATCTTTTGTGACTCGGGTTACATAATTCTGTGGCAGACGTTCACGCACACCCAACGTCTGCTGTCCGCTATTGAGGTCTGCGACTCTTTTGCGCGGGTGTGTTTTGGATACTTTTGACAGTATTAGGACTGTTGAGGTCATTTGACTGTGACAAACAACATCAAAAAAAATAAATAAATCTCCTCAATGAAAGACCTCAATAGAAAGCATATTAACATAACTATGAAAATTGCAAAAGAAAAATAAAAGGCACTCTTTATAAAATGAAACAAATCTCATTTAAAAGAGGAAAGAATCATGCATATCATCTTCATTCATCAATTGAATGATGAGCGCGTTAATCACCAAAAATGACTGCCCATGTGTAAGTTAAGAAAATACAAAAAAATACCCTTGCAATTCCCCCCCAAAAAAAAATCTTATGACCCCCCCAAATTAAAAAAACA
>NW_017840654.1:0-1120 GCF_001891065.2 Hippocampus comes
AAAAAAAAAACAATACTGGCGCCGTGCCTGCGAGTTTTATAGCTGCTGTCAGTTAGCGGATCTCGCCATTATGGTCTGTGAAATTACTCAAATATAACGCAATCCAACCCAACGAAACATTTTAGACCCTGTGTAAAAATGTCTGTTTGGTCCCCAGCAGGCACGGCTCCACGACTAAAAGGGTGTTTGACCCAAGACACAGTGGGGCTGAGAAAATAATTTCTAAACGCATTGCAGAATATACAAGAAAATGCATGAGGGGTTTCACAAGGGCTACACACATTTCTGACGTGGCTATAGCCCCGGTGGAGCGTCATCCCCGGTGCTCAGTCTGTCACTGATTGCTCTGTCTGTGTCACGGTGTAACCAGTTGGACCAATAAAAGCATCCAGGGTCAAGTAATATTGTATGCGTTTGTTCCAGAAGCAATGCTCCAATCAAAAAAGAAATGTGTAGAACCAATCAAATCTGCTTTCTTGTATGAGGACAGTGCTCACACGCACACACAGTTGCAATGTAAACTGTCAGACACTTAAATTGCAGTCAAGCAAGTGTGAGCGTGTCTTTATTGTTCTACGGGAATATGAATTTGAGTACACACAAAGCAAAGCTGAACCCTACTGAACAAAACAAGGGATGCCAGAGTGTATGTGTGCAGTCAGTGATAGATCAAGCTGACACCCGCTTGGTGTTTGCTTTAAACGAGCGAGACTCCGCACCATAGAGTCTCTTGGCCCTGCAGGGGAAAATATTTCACAATTATGGACTTTTGGTGCCCCCCCCCCCCTCGCACCCCCTCCTCTATTACATGACCCTCTCTGGACTCAGAGAGCGCGTTATCTTCTTTTTTAATGATTTTTATGGCCAATTATAGGTGTCCAAAAGCACGCCGGCCCTGAAAAATAAAAGCTAGAATAATCAGCAAGGGAGTGAAATGGACTCCGACTTGTAGACGAAGATAGTGGGCTTGTATAAGAAAACATTTAGCCTGCGGGAGGAGGATGATGTTGGTGTAGATGGGGGCCACGGAGTCAAGTCGGTCCTGGGGAGCCTGATCAAATGCGAGCAAGCCAAGCGTGCGAGCTGTCAAATCACTGTGTTTAATCCTCTAACAGGTCGC
>NW_017840655.1:0-1119 GCF_001891065.2 Hippocampus comes
CAAGCGGTTATCCAATTATGCACTTATTGCTGCTCGAATCAGAACGACTGTTAATTAATCGGCTATGACTGTATCGACCCAGCAGGCTTGACATTTGTGTGACTTATCGTGTCCCCGCATTTGAAGCGACGTCTACACACCACAAACGCGCAGATGCTCCTCTGCGGAGATTCCCATTCGAAGCAGCTGTTGATGTAATAGCCGGTGTTGATGAGGAACATGATGCAGCGCCTCACTCTGTTGAAGTTGCGCAACAGCAGCTGCAAAGCAGATGGGACACAAGAATGGAAGATGAACATAGAAGGTCAATTGTGAATAAGGATCAGTAAAGGGGGTTTAATTATACGCGTTATCATTGATGTCAGTGATGGCGATTGAAGAGTCCATGTGAAAATTTCATCTTGTCAAGATGATATTTGGGAAGTGTACTTTTCTGATAATTTGCAGCCCTGTGACGGTTTTTATGCTATCGCGTAGGTATGAGTCAGCATGATCAACTCTGCTCAGCTCCTAATAAGAGAAATTTAAACCCTGCCGTATCTCATTTTGCTGTCACTTTGCAAAATTAAGTATCGCGTCATTTTAGTTGGTGATTTGTAGCTTTGACCTGACTTCAAAAATAAAGCGCTGTAGACCAGTTGAGAATATGATGCCGCGCTAGTTCTGGACTAAGCTCAGTACGGTAGAGAAAACAAGCCTTATTGATGACTAAATTGTTATTTGAGTTCATTCTTGTTGTTGTAGCTCTGGAATCGCATCAACATTTGTGGTCAAAGACGACAAAAACTCGTCCTAACTGGAGTCGTCCCCTGGGTGGTAGCCCATCGAGGAAACAGCATCGTATAGCTGCCACATACTTCCAATCACCCAATCAGGTCATCACCAGGAGGAAATGTTCCCAGAGGAGAAAAAGAGGAAAAGGCGAATTCTAGGCCATTATTTTACAAGGTACACATGTGCAATGCAAAAATATAACAACAAAAAAATATAAAAAGACCTGTCTATAAAAGTGTGTGCATCTCATTTTGTGGCTTCATTGTTACAAAATGAGGAGGATCATGGATTCTCGAAATAAAAATTAAAAAATAAAAATCCCATGCTATAATACTGCCGTAAATG
>NW_017840656.1:0-1118 GCF_001891065.2 Hippocampus comes
CTCCACTGGAGAGACAACTTTGCCAAGTGTCACGGGGTATCTCGCAGATGATTAAAACAGCAGCCCGTGACTTTCGAAATATACACTTTACAAAAGTGCTCAATGACACCAGCAGCCACGCAGCTTCAATTTGAACAATGACTGACTCCAGTCCGAGCGAGTCGCGAGTGTAACAATGGATATTTAATTAGCGGCGCAAGCTGATTTCATGGTCAACCGGCAGTCTCGTTCGACTGCATACTAAATGTTGAGCAAGTCAAGAGGTCCTTCAGTAAGCTCTCATATTTGTCAGACTGTGCAGAAGCAGCGACCGCGCACGCGACACTATTGTCCCCCCCCACTCCCCGCAAAAATGGTTCCGCTCGTTTCTGTCTCGCTTAAGAACTGCAACATCGCTCGACGGCTTCGAACGCAGTCGAGGGAAATCATGTGCCGTGCTGAGAAAAGACTCAGGACACAAATGCAACAATGCAGAAAGGATGTCATGGCATCGGCTCAAAAAAAAACCCAAAACGTTGCCACTATTTGATGCGGTAAAGTTAAACGATCCAATCCAGGATGCTCCTTGGCCAAATTTGGTCAAATTTAGTTCCAACCCTGCACCAACCTTGGTTTTGTTTGGAATTCAGAATGGTTTCTAAGAACGATCCAGGGTTTGTGTTTTTCCTCGAGTTTGGATTTGTAAAGACTTCTTTGTCATTGATAAATGTCATCTTCAATCAAAGATCTCGAAGCAATTCTGCAATGTCACAGCCATAAATAAAAACAATGCAAAAGGCGCGATCACACCAGCAAATTCTGACACACTCCCGCCTTTGAAATCCTGTCCAGCATCTCATTCACTGCTGCCAACAGTCTGATATAAATAGGATGGATTTTTTCAAAGAGATGCCAGATGCCCAAAAAAATATTCTCAGGGTAATTTCAAGGCTACATTTATGACATTTCCAGCTTGGCTTGAGCTAAACAGGCCAACGGGCTTGTTGGGATGTTGCAAAGTCCTTGCAGGAAAGAGGCTTACTGCCGTGGTTGCCATGGTGACCCACTTGTTTGCTGGAATGCCAAGCTCCTTGGAACGCTTTTTAGGGGGCCAAACATACTCGCGGATTTTTTTTTTT
>NW_017840657.1:0-1120 GCF_001891065.2 Hippocampus comes
AAACGACAGCCATAATGTACACGATTTGTGCTGTACAAGTGACTCACGGATGTGACAAAGATCCGCATAAGCAGCGCAGAGAAAACAGGAAACGTTGGGAGTTTGTTGAAGTTGTTTTCCAAACCGAAATATGCCTAATGAGAAGCAGCCCACGCGCGCCAAGGCATCATTTTGGAGTTGAAGCTTTCCTTTCACACACAAGTCATGTATGTGATCTAATGCTTGCCCCACTTTCCGTCGAGTTCGACATAAATACGTCAGCTGTCAAACTGTCACCGATCTCGCTGAAGCAACAAACAAACGTTGAAACAGTTTCACCGAATCAGATGGTCTGCTCAAGTTTGACATCCAGGCTCACCAATAACGAGCTCAATGTTTAAATTCATTTAAACTGACGATAAGAGGTACTTAGAACCCTCAGAGGAGATCATGAGGTGAAGCTTGAGCAAATGACAGCAATTTGCTATAATCGAGGGGGAAAATGACAATAGGCAGGCTTCACTTGACCAACCGACATTTCCCTCGTGGAAAAACTCACACATGACTCCTCTGTAGGGGGCTCTGAAAAAAAACCTTATCATTTACGAAAGAATGGACAGCCTCCAAGTAACCACGAAGATTCCATTGTGGAGGCGGCAGATGGTTTACAACTCCCCAAAAGGGATTTTTAGAGTATATTTCTCACAACAAGGCTTGGGGAAATCCCATTTGACTAAAAGTGGCTTTCAGACTCTCTTACTCCAACTAGAGAAAGTAGAGGCTAACCACTCCAAAACCGCGCCATTGTGCTAAGAGGCTAGACAGCCAATCAAAAAGGAGTCACATGTTTGGGAAATCTCCCCAAGAAGGACACACAAGCGTCTCAAATTTTTTGGCGGGGGATCACTGGTGGCTCCTCCTCTCTTACCTGAACTTGCCCTTTGCCCATGATCTTATCCACAATCTCATTGTCATCCTTGTTGAGCATGCTCTTGTCGTAACACTTCTCATAGCACAGGATTCGCAAAAACTGGGACCCCTCCAGCTCGATCTCAAACTCCTGTTGAAGGACACAAGGACGGTTAATAAAGCGCCGGCAGGGTCAAGCTGAAAACCTGAAGGACGTGTTGTGTTTTTTTTT
>NW_017840658.1:0-1120 GCF_001891065.2 Hippocampus comes
CGGTTAGCAGACGTGATGCTAACCTTCCTCACTCGCGTGGTCTCCATCTTTGATTTGTCCCGAGGACACTGCTGCTCTCCCATCAGAGAGGAAAAACAAAGGTTTGCGTTAGGATTCTCAAATTGTTTGGAAAAGTTGAAGGGCATACCGCACATGCGCAACACTTTCGAGTGATCTCATGTGCAACCGAGCTGAAGATGTGATGCCGCGTCGGACATGATATTAACAGTCGCTCTTTCGGTCGATTCTTTTTCCAACTCAAATGTATTTCTAGAGCACTTGAAAACAACCACCGCTGCATACAAAGTGCGGCACACGCGGCAATAAATTGATCACAAAGACAAGTCAGTCGGCAGCAGCGGCACTTTGGACCGACTGGAGACGCTTGATGGAGGATTGCCCGACTCCAAAGTCAAGCGCGTGACGGTCGAAGGCGCGAGTGGCTGTTTTGAAGTGCTCAGCAGAGAAAGGAGGGGCTTGCCTCGGATGCACGACGGCCGCCCCAAAGGAAGAGGCCACTGACTGCGTCTACCCAATGTCGCTTTCATTCTGGTTTCCAAAATAAAGCCCTCTCCTTTGTGCTTTGTCCTTGAATTTTATTCGGTCTGGTCATGCATTGCGTAAAGAGACAAACCTGGGTCTTTTTCTCCCGTTCCCCATTGGCGGCGGTCACAGAGGGCGAACGTCTCCGTTCTCTCCCGGCCGACGTCTGGTGGTACAGACACAGCTCACGCACGTCAGGATCGAGTCGGCGCACGAGCCGCAAACTCAAACTTTTCACAGATACATTTCGAGCGCGCTGAGGTAGATTTTAGACTGGATGTCATTCAAATGGTCGATTGAATGGGTGCTACTGCGTGTTGGAGGCCCCCCCCCCTCCCTCCCTCCCTGACGACAACAACACAAACAAGAAGCCAGGCTTCATGCTCGATACCTTCAATTCTGGAGTGGACTCCGCTCTGGGGCTCGGGGTTTTGGTGGGTTCGGTTTTCCGACCGTGGCCCTTCACCTCGGTCTTCCTGTCGGCAGAGCGGCGGAACTTGGGCGCGGCGCCGTTGCTGCGGTTGGGCGGATGAAGGCTGCGTAGCAGCGGCGACGGCGGCGCCTTCTCCCCAGGAGA
>NW_017840659.1:0-1120 GCF_001891065.2 Hippocampus comes
AAAAAAAAAAAGGGGGCTTAGGGACACTGAACAATAATTAGACGACATTGATTACTAGGTGACTTCAAAGCAATTGTAAGTGATCACATCTAATTAGCGGGTCGTACACATCTTGGAGGAGATAAAAGACAAATCATTCAATGGGCTTAAGTCAAGCCAAAGCCGCCAGTGTCTGCTGCCTGCTTGGCTATCTTCGGAATCGCCTCAGGGAAGTCCGACGGCACACCCGTTTAACCGACGTTGCTGAGAAAGGTAAATGCAAAGCCGTTTAGTCTTCCAGATGATTGTTCTTAAGAAGACTTCGAGTATACGAGCCCGATAAATAGACCAGACAACATTTCAGGTCTTTGATTGTTAGATCGTCAATGTAATTAAACAATCGATATAGAATGACTCTATTCATTGACTTTAATATCATCCATAAACATATTTAATAGGGTGCTTTGCATGTGTGCCATTCCGTCCCCCTCCACCATTTAGTCAGAGTGAGATCCACAATAATGCCGCAGCCGCGACGGTGCTCTTTTTGCCTCTTTTTTTGTCCAATTTGCCAGCTTGTTTATGCATCATTGGTTCTGCCAACATTCACGACACTGGTCAGGATCTCTTCGACCAGCACCAGCCCCCCCTTTTCCAGAGTAGTATAACAAGTACGTATCGCTGCGATGCGAGATCTGCGGTGCACAAAACAGAATTCTAAGGCATCCATATTAGGCACCAGAGATTTCGCGTTAGAACGATTACGGCCGATACGTTATGCTAACGTGCAGCCATCCGGCCGTGGGTGGCATACACACAAACTTTTATATTTCCTACACCAGCGGCGCCCAAGTCCAGTCCACGAGAGCCTCAATCCAGCCTGTTTTTTCCTTTTGTTTTGTTTTTAAGATGTCTTCCTCCTCCAACACGCTCTGCAGAAGCCTCATAACGATCTGGATCATTTGAATCTGGTGTGTTGGAGGGCCCTTCAGGATCGGACGCGGGCACCCCTGGTCCGTCACCCTTCGCCAGACGTGGCTGCAAATACCCTCAAATGAAATTAAAGTTGACACTTGACCGCACACGGATGTGCAAATCATCCATATGTTGAAAATAAGAAGGTTGTCCACAAGCCCGAACA
>NW_017840660.1:0-1120 GCF_001891065.2 Hippocampus comes
TTTTTTTTTTTTTTTTAAATAAATGAATTTAAATCCAAGGAGGTGACCAGTCAAGCTCTCACACCGGTAAATGACACGCTGTTCTAAAGAGACTGTTCCTTTGGTAAGATGAAGGCACATAGTAGGAGATCCTTTGTAATTATTAGCGGGGAAGAAAAAGAGAGTTTTTAATGAACCGGGGTTAAGGATGCTGATGAAGCTGCCGTTCTACAGTTGAAACTAATTCTCATTTTTCACAATCAGTAAAATCCCTCACCCAAGAGAAATGATTAAACGCAACATCTATTGTAATCAAGGCGGCATAATGTCGAGGATGAAAGCAGCTTCGGTTTATTAATTTCTGAAATATTAAGGATAGGAGAAAAAAAAACTATCGAGTTCACATTTGGGTGTTGTATTCCGCTTGGAAATGTTATTTTGAGCTTGGCGCTTAAACGTAAATGGTAAATGCTGAGTTTTAATGTATGAACACAATTTCGAGACAATGTGTCTCACTATATATGTATACTCTTAAGAATGAGTAGAAATCAAACACCCCTCGATTACATTTGACAAAGTTTTGAGATAAACCATTCAATAAACCATTTCGGCGTGATGAGGAGACAGACTTATTTTGAATGCATGGGCTAATGGAGCTGGCATGAGATATTTTCCTATCAACCTTGATGGCGTTTAGTACAGCGGAAAAATAAATGCAGTGAAAGGTCATTGGAGAAAAGCTCGCTGATTACTCAGCTTGAATATTGAGAGGCTACAAGAGAAATGAATGTGGTAATCTTGCCTCTTGAATCAAGCTGTTGAAATCAGAACAATGATGAGTGGCCTCCAGTAACGCCCCGTATCATCTCACTCCAGGGAACATTTTTCACCGTGTTCAAAAATGTATAGAGATCAATATTTAATCAGCACCAAAAAAATTGGACAATGCACAAAAGAAATCCCGAGATATTCGATGCTAGACACAGCGTGTTGCTGTCAGCGGATGACGAAGCTTTTGGGAATGTTGCGCAATTCCATTCTTGGGAAAAGCGTCACGGTTTCAAACTTCGAACTGTCGGCGACCTCTCTCAAGCCTCGCAATCCTTTTTCAGGCGGCACAAAAGCAAGAACAAAAAAAAAA
>NW_017840661.1:0-1121 GCF_001891065.2 Hippocampus comes
GTTTTGTGCGCGGTTTCTGCCATTCGTGTGTGCGTGCAACTGAGCACACGTGTTAACGCATTCTGGTGTGTAACTCAAGCCCAGTGAGCAACAAACACATGTTCACATGTTTCTACTTGGAAAACAAACACGGCAGAGCGCAGGCCCCTGTGATTCCCGGACAGTCAAAGCAAGACCCCCTCCCCCCCGACCCCCCGCCCGCAAGCCCCCACCATCGGACCAGTCCAAGTGTTAATTAAAACAACGCAGCAAACTTTTAAGCAATCAGGCACCTTGTTTTAGCACACTGTATTATGTGTACAGTGAGGCCCCAGCATTTTTTGTGGTTCAACTGTGGTTGTAAATTGGCATGCAAAATTGCCTTCACATAAAAGTGATCTGACTAACAAGTCTATTTGCCGTTCCCTCCCATAAAAATCTTATTGACAAAAGACATAATGACTTAATGACATTTGTGTAAAGTTCTAGTCCATTTACGTTAGCCGAACACAATTTAACGTGTTTGGCGAGTATGTAAACTAAGACTATTGAGCCTTATGTCAGGGTGGTTTGTTTGGGTTGATGAATTTAACCACTGAATGTACAGTAATAATTTGTGTACCGTGGGTTCATGATTGTCTACATTCTAGATGCATGGCGTTGATGCTTGATGATCCTGCCTGTTGTGTTTTGCTGACTTTTGGTCACATCGATGCACAATCATTCGCAGGTTTTTGCGATAAGCGTCAGGGCTGGATCCGATCCATTCAGCTTCTTATTTGTTTCTTCCAAACGCTGCAGAAGGATACCAACCCAGAGTATAGCAAAGAGGCTGGTTTTGATGGTAACTTTTTCTTAGGTGTTGTTTTTGGAGCGGCCTTTTTGATTGATGGCCCCCTTCCTCCAGTCCAATATGTGACAGCACTCCAGGGAGGTTCAAACCTGGGACCCCCCCAGGTACTTTTGGGGCACTTTGTGTTTGTGTACGTGCGTGCGTGTCCATGACAGTGATGCAAAGTCCAGCTGCAAGTTGGACCCTGAGGGAGATTTTTTTTTAATTTACATTACTCCTTGTTTGATTTGTCACTGGCCACTAATAAATGAATATATACATATCTATATATATATAGATATATATATAT
>NW_017840662.1:0-1120 GCF_001891065.2 Hippocampus comes
CAGAGGCAGTCGCCACCCGTACACGCGAGCCACGCTAGCCCCCCCCCCCACCCCCCCGCGCCAAAAATGATGACAGCAAAAACGGTAGCGTACACAAACGGGAGTCATTCCGAGCGCTGCCATTGAGGTGACGAGCGCTGCGTTTTTGCCGACTGCGAGTGGATGTTGATTTGCTTTTTTTTCTGACGAGTGGAAGTCGGGTCGCATGAAACAACACTCGAAGGCTTATCACGTTGTTGCGATGATGCCCGCGGGCGCCCTCGGCAAAGGCGTATTCGACGGAGCGTTTCCGTCAGGGGCCTTCATCGCTCTCATCGCTTTGGTTCAAGGTGTCCCGACGCGTCCGCCCCCCGCCGCTCGATCGCTCGCTCGTCGTCCATCGCGACGATGGCCCGTGTCCTTCCTTTGTGCCACGCCGGCACTGGGCCAGCCACTTGAGGAAGGCTGGGTCAGAGCTGCTTCGTTTGCTCGGTTTATTCGAAGAACGGCGAAGAGCGTGTCACAACCGCGGCATCCTGACAGCGTTTGTCCGCTAGATGGCGCTCCGACTGCAGTCAATTCACATGCGAGCGTGACAACAAAGTCTTTTTCTCACCGTCGGCCAGAGGGAGGCCCGCGCGGATCACGTTCTCCTTCAATCCATCGGCGAGAACCGAAGAACGTTTGGCTGCGGTGTCACGGCAGACAAAGGCGACTGAACAGACAAACAAAGCCTGTCAACCCCAACAACAAAAGACGCCGATGCGTAACCCCGACGCTTTGGTTCCGTCCAAACGCCGACCGCGGCTTTGTTAGCAACACGTTCCTTCCTGTTATTGTCTTCCTATTGTTTGGCTGCACTCTGGGGCCTTTGTTTTGTTTTTGTTTTTTTTAACTCAAATAAAGCCGGTCCAACAAAGACGGCCTTGTGTCTGTAATTCGCCGTCTAATGGGGAAAAAAAAACAGAGAAAATAAGAGAGGAGGGAGCTTTGTTTCAGCTTTCGGAGAGTTTGTGAAGCTTGAATTGAATCGCTACTCGCGTTTATGTCGGGGTCAGCAAAGCAAGACGACGAAAGCGCTGCAGTTTTCTCCCGTCACCTTGACATAACAATCGGCAGTTTGCCAACGAACCGAATCCAG
>NW_017840663.1:0-1122 GCF_001891065.2 Hippocampus comes
GACTGCAGCACATGGGTTAATTTCATTTCACAACATCAAACACGCTTTAAATGGCGGCGGAAAAAAATATAAATCGGCAGCTCTCATGGAGCACGTGTTGCTGCTGTTGAATAAATTGAACACCAGTCAAAAAACATGGCCGCATACCCGATCAATCGGATCCCCGAGTGCTTAGCACGTATCTTGTTTTGGACTAAAGCAATAATTTCACGTTATTACCTCTTCACTGATTTTCTGTTTCTCTCTTTTTTTTTAAAATTGATTTTCCACAGCGGTTAATAAGAATGTGGATAGGAAACAACAATGACTCATCTCCGGAACAGGTTGCACGTGATTGTTTTTGGTTGGCAGTTTGAATCGGTTGATAACAAATGCCGATCCGATCACTAACTCTCACCACTCGGCATTTGAGGTGGCGCGTAAGCTTGAACACGGGCGGACGGGCGCAAGACTTTCACCGCGTCCTGACAATCATGGGAAACTCAACATCGAGTCAATGCCGTTTTCCTGCTTATTCTTTTTTTTCTGCCTTGATGTTAACCGGACTTCACCTCCTGACCCTCCATTCTTCAGCCTTCCACAAAAGCTTCAGACGTTGCTCATAGGATCGTCACCCAACAGCCCCCGTACCAGCCCCCCCTTTGCCCACCCTCCTCTCGCAACCGCCCCGTTGCCATTGTCTAAATGTCACCCGACAAACAAACCACTCGTTCATACCGAGCCGGAACAAAACACAGCATCGTCCATTCACACTGCGATTGTCACACACACTTGAACGAAGGGCGCAACCCCCCCCCCCCCCAACCCCCCTTCGAAAAAAAATGGGAAAAATACACAGCGTGTCTCCTTTCTCTTTCATCATGGGTGGGGGGGCTGGACCTTGTCAACCCGGCTCAAAAAGGGCATCATAGCAAACGTGACATGGTCGCCAACCTGTGAGTGCGCCTTCTGCCCCGTGATTTGCGAGCGGAGGCCAAGAAAAGGCCCATTGTGGCCTGGCCCGTGCGGCTAATTAGCGTGTATACAGCCATGTCGGTTGTCCCGTCATCTCGCCTTGTCCGATTGTTTGCCGAGTCTCAGCGCTGCGTCAAACGTGTGTTCTATGGGCCTGACCTTCATGAA
>NW_017840664.1:0-1124 GCF_001891065.2 Hippocampus comes
CGGTGCAATGCATCAAAATGAGAAATTTGCACAGTGAAAATGGGTGATATCCTATTAAATAAGACATTCATTGCATTCTATGACGTAAATGAAATGTAAATAACTGTATGACTTGACCAGATTTGACAAATTGTGCACAGCTCCACATCGCAACAAACAATTGATAACATCTAGGATGCAGCTGATCTAATACGATTGTTATGACCTGAAGGAGGAGTTTTTGCTTTTGCATCCGGACTGATGTTCCACGTATCGGAAGGCGATAAGCAGCCAACACTTTCTAAGAGGACATTTTTTTAAAAGGAAGGAGTGTCTGTTTTTATTGAAGAAGTACATTTTACGTGTTCTCAGGACTGGAAAGTCCTGTTATTCAGAGCGAGAGGCATGCAAGGTGGGAGGGAGTCAGCTTGGCCAGTAAACGTGAGAGGACAGGTTGTAATGGGGAGGGTCCTCACTCCGCCCCCATCAGCTCAGCTTGGCCATAAAAGCAGGCAGACCTTTCAGTCCGACACTCAGAGGGACCAGACTCTCCTTTGACGGCTGCACATCTTCAGTTCTCTGCTTCCACTTGACCGCCTCACCAACTACAAGATGATTTCCAGCAGGAAGTCCTACTCCGTCTCAGGCTCCAGCAGCGGCTCCAGGAGATCTTTTGCAGGGCCCCAGGCCGGCTTCAGAATGAGCTACACTCTTGGCTCCTCGGCTGGCGGTTTTGGTGCCAGCAGTTTTGGTGCAGGCAGTTTTGGTGCTGGTAGTTTTGGAGCTGGCGGTTATGGTGCTGGCGGTTATGGTGGTCTCTCGATGAGCTCCAGCTCCATGGCTGGTGGTAATTTTGGGAGTGGAGCTGGCTTTGTGGCTCCGCATATCACCGCAGTCACAGTCAACAAGAGTCTGCTGACCCCCCTGAGTCTGGATATTGACCCAACCATCCAGGCCGTCCGCACCCAGGAAAAGGATCAGATCAAGACACTCAACAATCGCTTTGCCTCCTTTATTGACAAGGTTGGAAAATTTCATTTCTGAAATGCAGTTTTTATTGCAGCCTTCATCGTTGTGGGCTACAATTATTGTGATCGACTTGGGAACAACAATCACATATAGCACAAATCTGAATGGATTTCCTT
>NW_017840665.1:0-1123 GCF_001891065.2 Hippocampus comes
ATGTTGGTATCAGTACTCGCCCATCTCTATTAAACACGCACCCGATTGGCTACACTAACCTTGACGCGATGATGTCACAATTAATAAAATGATGTTCGAATTTGACACCTCGGTGACCAGACATTTAAGTGGCCACAAGTGCCATGGCCACTGAATAAAAAACAGTTACTTCGATTGAAAAACTGCAGGTAACGTGTTCTTTATCCCCAAACTGGCTTGGACCCCCTGACTGGTCAGTTCTGGCCGTACGTTCAACCCCCATGGTATGGAACATATAGCAACCTCTTTCCATCTTCAACTGGTTCAGGATGGGAAATTTAACATTTTTAGCAGGTTTAGAGAGGAAAAAAATCATTATAATCCACACTTATAACTCATTGGAGTGTTTTCTCTCTCACACAGAGACACAAACACACACACACGCATTGGGAAACAATCTCCCCAAAACAGCACAGCAAAATTAAATTAGCTCCAAGGCCTTTCACGCCTGTGAAAAGCAAAATAAGAAGTAAATAAATATTCATCCTGCCAACAGTGTGCTTCCTATTAGATAGGACAAACATTCACTGGGAAACAGGAGAAAATCATTATGAGCAATTAAAAAGCAGGGGGAGCAGTGGGTGTGTGTGTTTGGAGTCTTGCACCAGACTGGAACCTGAATGCGTCGTTGCACCCAAAAGTCATGCTCATTCAAATGAATAGAAAAGTGAACAAATGTATTCAGAGGGGAGGGGAGGGGGAGGGGGAGGTGGAGATGGTCATTTGGCTACATTTCCTCGATTAATTACAGTACGGGTAAATTAATGATAGCTCTTCTCTGTTATAAAGTTCTCAACTTCTTTTTCCACGGTAGACTTCCCGAATCATTTCAGGCTTGGTTTCCTTGGAATTTTTTGGTGGGTTCATTGATAAACATAATAGATGAAAATTCATTTAGGATCAATTTAAAGTGCTTTGAAGAAACATTGTTGGACCTTGTGAATGCGGAGTTTTACGTTTTTAAGTGTGTCATCAAACGTCACTGACACGTGCACACATGCAATGAGGAAAACCTTTTCACTATTTTGAGGTACCCGATTCAATATACATTGTTCAAGTTTCACTGTACAAATTATTGAGCAGA
>NW_017840666.1:0-1125 GCF_001891065.2 Hippocampus comes
AAAAAAAAAAAATTATTTAGATTTAAAGTGCAACAGTGTCCCCCCCGGCCCCTTAAAAGCACGGTAAAAAGACTCACCAACACCACCACGTCAACGCCCGCCTGCACCAGAAGGTCCAGCCTGTACTTGTCGTCATCGCGGGTGCCGATGGCGGCACCGCACAGCAGCTGCTTACGCGAGTCTTTGGAGGCCAGGGGGTAGTCGCGGTTCTTCTTCAGATCCGTCCTGGCGATGATGGCCACGAGCTCGTCGTTGTCATTCACAATGGGCAGCTTGCCTGTTTTGCATCAAGAATGTCAACCGATGACAACAAACTGACCCAAATAAGTATTTTTACCTTTTTTACTGCGCTGAAGAATGTCGTTTGCTTCTTTCAGCGTGACGCCAGCCGGAGCGACCACCAGCTCATCCCTCTTTGTCATTGCCTTAAACGGCACAAGCAGAGAACTTATATAGTCTATATTTTGATATTCTAGATGAATCCATGGATAAGATGCATGCGTTCCCAGCTCACACCTCCGCCAAAGGCTTGGTGTGGTCCTTCTCCGAGAGGAAGTCGATATCCCTGGAGGTGACGATGCCCACCAGCTTTCCGCCCATTTTGCCCGTTTCGGTGACGGGGATACCCGAGAAGCCGTGGCGCATTTTAGCCTCAAGCACATCGCCGACAGTCTGGCGCGGGCTCATCACCACTGGGTCCGTGATGAAACCTTGCTCAAATCTCTGAAATTTGAATGGCATGTATAGAAATACAAATTTTAAAGTAAACTAAAAAAAAGATGATCACTGGATTGACGATGACAAGATAACGCTGGCATACCTTGACCTTGCGGACCTCATTTGCTTGGAATTCCGGTGTGCAGTTGTGGTGGATGAAGCCAATGCCTCCCATTAGCTATGAAGTCAATAAGATTCTTTGAAATTGAGTCATCATGATATTAAAGCACCCACATGATCAACAACTTACTGCCATTGCGATAGCCATTGCCGACTCTGTAACGGTGTCCATGGGGGATGAGATGAGGGGGGCCTTCAATGTGATCTTCTTGGTCAGCGCTGATGTTAAATCCTAACAGGTGAAAAAATATTGAAATAGTCAGCTCGTTTCAACGCCCGCGTATTTAT
>NW_017840667.1:0-1122 GCF_001891065.2 Hippocampus comes
CATCTCTACAGTCATGAGTGTGTTCAACTCCAGGTTGTGTTGGCCGCACCAGAGCATGAGTTGCTCCACTTCCTGTCGGTATGCAGACTCGTTTGCTGTCGTTGATGAGGATGATGACTGTGGTGTGATCCGCAAGATTCAGAAGTTTGACAGCTGGGTGCGTTTAAGCGCAATCGTTTGGGTTGAGGGAAAAGAGCAGCGGAGAGAGGATGCATCTTTGGGGGGCTCCGTGCTGATGATGTGTATGGATGATATTGTCTCCCTCAGCCACACTTCATGTGTCTTAGCCGTCAGAAAACACATAAGGCAGGAGAGATGCTGAGCTGAAGAAGCTCGAAGTAGAGTAGCTCAGGGAGAACGGTGTTGAGCATGTGTGCAAACCTGTTAGGTTAACTGGACAATTATCCATTGGGGTGATTGGGTGTTTGATTGGTTGTTTGTCTGTGTGTTCTCTGCGTTTGGTTGGCAACCAGCTGAGGGTGTGCCACGCCTCTCGCCCAAAGTCGACTGGGATGAGCTCCAACCTCAAGACCCTCGTGAGTACTGTATAAGTTGTACAGAGAATGAATGGATGGATGGATGGATGAATGGATGATTGCAAACTTGTATTTGGTGTTCAACTTTATGTGGTGATCGCAGAGATGTTTAAAAACTTAAAAATCCAACAAAAATGTAGAACAAAGGGCTGATACATGGGTGCAAAGTGTGTCAAGAATTACTGGGCATTTAATGTTTTCAGACGATTTGAAATTCTAAATGTCTTTACCTTCACGGGCATTTACTCCCTCCGAAGGCCTTCCTCTACTGCTGTGACCATCTGTGTCCTAAGTACTAATCTGATTAAAATCTAACAATCCCTAAACACAAAGAATTAAATAAATATCCCACAACCACAATGCATTTTGGTGTAATTCCCTAACGGAAGTATAAATGTGTTGTTTGAATTCATTAGCGGAGGGGAATTGTGAACATATCCCGAAAGACCCCCTGGAGACTGATAAATGCAATCATTAGTGCATACACACCCCAAATGTTTTGATGCATCTTGAGGCATTATTCCTTCCGATATATTTTCTTGGCATCCTTCTATCAGTGGTCTGTGCCGTTTGACTATTTTTTTTT
>NW_017840668.1:0-1125 GCF_001891065.2 Hippocampus comes
AAAAAAAACTCCACAGTGAAATATGCCCTTGCTGTCTCAGTTATTATGGTCTGTTCCGCAGCAGTGACCTGAAAGATTTTCACACTTCTGTAACATCTCTATTTGTGCGCATTGAACTCATTCGCGCTCAGATTTCGATGAGGAAAAAGATTTGAAAAGATGTTACCTGAGTCGGGAAAAGGCTGCGGAAGATGGTTTGCTGTAGCGAGATGTTTTGTTTTATCTCCTCGTCAACTGGGGGGACCTCAACATGTTTCTCTGAGAAGCAGGCAGCTCGCAATGTCTGTAGTTTCTCTGTTCAATCCCATCAGCTCCAACACCGTCTGAGTGCTCTTGAATAATCTACAGCACCGCAGATGTGCCGCGACACGCTGCTTCCAGCACTCTGAGAGGGCGACACCAACTATTGTGGCCCCCGCGTGCTCACCCGTCCGCTCCAGGCAGACCACCCACCCTGCGCTTCCCCGACCCCTGGCATCTGCTCCAGCCGCGGCGTGGTTTGCGACGCGGGCTGTGGGGGGGAACAGTTTTCTCGCCTCAGTCGGCCGCCCGAGCTGAAGGACGGCGCTCGAACTCTGCGGAGAGCCAGCCCCGCACGGATCGCTCCATATGCGGACCAACAGCACTGCCTGGTGCACTTAAAGAGACACAACATCACAGCGGGGCGCCAGTGCGCGCTCCGACTCTTTTGGGAACTGTCTTTCTGGGACACGTTTGAGGACAACGCGCACTTATTTGGTAGGGACCATCCATGTGCAAATGGGGGGAAATGTGCCTCACACACATCGGAGATGACAAGGAAACAGATGATACACTGTATTCCATAAGGGGTTCGAAAACTGCAGCGCCTCAAAAAGTACTTTACTGTCATCATATCAGCATAATGGACGACATTAAAATACGGTAGCGTAGTAGGCGCAAGTGTTCATCTACTCCGTAATAGTTTTATTCTTGAAAAGTAGCTTAGAAATGACTGAAAGCAAATTTGCAGTTTCAAACCGCCATAGCCAGATTTCACTCCTCCAAGTCGGACCAAAGCAATGCCCCTCATTGACGTGCACGAATATAATTGTCAAACATTGTGGTTCTCAACCCCTTAAACCGAGGGCAACTTTGCCAAAAACG
>NW_017840669.1:0-1123 GCF_001891065.2 Hippocampus comes
TTTTTGTATCCTGCGCCTGAATCTCACACCCGAAGCATGACAAGGGAAACAACATCGTGCAAGTAGAGAGCGCAACGTAATACAAGTTATCCCAAGTCAAACGTGAGCTCTTCCAGCCTCTGGTCAACAAGAGCATTCTCGTTTCTCATCCACAGCGTCTCTTCTTATCCTCCCCGCAGCAGATAGTCATCATAGTCCTCCTACGGGCCTTTTTTATCTCTTCCTGTTGTCATCTCTTTTCCTTTCAGCTGCCTGTACACTTGCCATCGACCTCCCACATCACTACGGGTTTTTTCTTCCCCCACCCCTCCTTGATCTTCCAGCTGCGAAACATTTATTTTTAGATTTGTAAACGTTCTACCTGTTCCGCAAGAGAATGTGCTGGCGTTTATGTGACTCAAAAGCTGGAAATTATTCCAATGTACAGAATTGAGAATATATTGTCAACATGTTTAAAGCAATGTGATCTAAAAATGAAACCCCAAGTTAAAGAATTTGAAATCATTTGGATGCGTCACTGGTTGGTAATAAGGTAGGTGTGCAACCCCAATTCTTTTTCTAGGCACCAATGCAGGTATTGTCAGGTAAAATGGCGCTATAACGTTTTTGAATACTGACAACTTTGCCTCTAAAGATGTCCTCCTCTTGCTATTTCTGTCCGCACACTCAGGCGGGGAGTGACAGAATTGTTGCATAACAGCTCCGCAATGGCAATACGGGAGAAAATGGATCCGCGATGGGGTTTGCATTTCAACATCAAGCGACAGGATGACATCCAGAAAGGATGAAACGGCGCTAGGAGGAGTCGGAATCTGCTCACAGTCATCACAGAGTTCGCCTGAAGGACACGGCGTCTTGATGTTGAGATTTTCTGCACCGCACACACAAACTCACACGCTATGAATTATTTGTGCAGCACAAAGGAAAAAAACACCCAAAAATAAGAGTCATGGGGTCATAGAGAAGATTGGTGAATGTATGGGAAGTGTCAAAGTGTGCCATGTTGAGAATGTTTCATGGCTGTGACTTTGCGACTGAGTTGGCAAAGTCACAGTACTCAGTGGTTTCTGAAAAGTAGTGACTGTGCCCAGTCAGGATGTAGTTAGGTGAAAAAAAAAAAAAA
>NW_017840670.1:0-1125 GCF_001891065.2 Hippocampus comes
TCTTCCATAAACGTGCTGGAAAAAGAGCGGCTCACGTGAAGGCACCAAGGCGACGACACGAGCGACCTCGGCCGGCTTGCCTGTGCTCATCTGCCGCGGACATCCAGGGATCACTTAGGCTAGTAGTACCGCGTTGAAATACATTCACATAAAATAAACATGACATTCATTTGCTTGAGTGGTGGTTTGGAAAACAATTTGACGAAAGGTGAGGTTAAGGTGCCTACCTTAGCAAAGCAGCCTCGACCTGGCTAGCTTGTCATCGTCCTCCATGTCATAGAAAAAAAGTCCTCACCAAAGACAATCATACGCGTAAAAGAACACAACGCACCGGTTAGGAGCGAGCGAGCGAGGCAAGCAGCCGTCCACCTGCTCAGTAGTAGCCCGCCTGGTGGATTCACCGAGTCGGACAACTCCCACCTCTCACTGGGGAGTGGTGCTGGGGAGGGGGCGGGGGGGTCACCGGGCGGAGGGGATCGAATAGCAATGCGGCGAAACTGTCCGATACCCCCGCCCGCCCGCTGCTCTCTGGCTGGCCCTGCGGCTTCCACTCCGCTCCTCCCCGCTCTCTGTCTCTCCCTGGTGACAAGGACAAGCACCCTCAGAGGAGGCGGAGAGGGCGACAGCTCATGTCCTTTTACGAACCGGCGGTTCGGAACTTCGCTGACGTCAGCTGTCCCAGTGTTTGAGAATTATCCGGTACTGCGCAAAATGGCTTCTCTAAATTGGTATTGCTCACCAACAGCCTGTGAGCAATTTGCTCGGGGGTCACCATGGCAACGGAATACAGTTAGCCTATTAGCCATTTTTCTATACACTAAGACAGCAACAGATGTTAAAACACATATTTCTGTACATATATGTATGAGCATTGGCCATTCTTACCGATGAACTGTGCGTGTAGCGATTCTCCCAGACTTATGGGTACAATCATATGCCACACAGTGACATTTTGGCCCGAGAAAAAAATCAATGCTTTTGATTTAGGGGCACTTAGCGAGTGGCAATGAAAGATGGCTGCCAGTAGCTTCACTTTGCGCTACAGTGAGTAAGTTGCATTGTTTGTATATATTATGTATACAAACACACACACATGAAGGTAGCTGGTGTGAGAGAAGAGGATGC
>NW_017840671.1:0-1125 GCF_001891065.2 Hippocampus comes
GTGGTTCCAATACTTTTGGAGCGGCCTGTATAAACAAAGTGTCAGTGGGAGCCAGAGTTATAACAGTTAATTCTATCTGATAGAAAGAGGCTGCATGATGTGCTGCTATTACTTTGACAGCAAGTGAGGTATCATCAGGTGAGAGTAGGCTGAGTGACTCTTTAAAATGGCCTATGTGTTTGAAATGTGGTGCACAATACCTAGTAATTCTATTAAGTGCATCCGTGGGATAGCGGTGTGGTTTTGGGTTAATGTAAATAAATGGAAGGCCGGTTGACTAAACAATGCAATAGCATTAGAATAAGGTGATTGGATGGCGGAGTCGAGTAGACGGCCTATGCTTAGCCTGCCTGGACCTTGCCAAGTCCATTATGTGTATTGGAGACAACTTCACATCCGTCATGGTGAGCTGCCAGCCTGAAGAGAAAAGAGACTGTTATTTTGTTGAGCGTCGTCGTCGAGATAGCTTCCACCTTGCAACAGCGAGGTAGAGATAATGCGAGCAAATGAAGAGCTCATGAACGATCCATCCCACTTTTCAATCTGCTCTGGGATATTTGGTTTGTTTCGAAAAATCCTTTTAGTTAACTAGCTCAAGGGCATGCATGTCCACTTGAGTTGTAGCACAGCTGAGGTTTCATGGTGTGTAATACTTATTTTCTGGGTCAACAGGTTATAAAGCTTTTCCGGTTGGACGTGTCCAATCAATGGCCATCAATGACACACCAACAAAGGGGGATTGAAAAATGGGCCGGGTCGAGACTTGATATTGTGGGGCACTCTACAATTGAACAGGGACTAAACAATAAAATGACAAATTGTTTTTGTAACCTATGTTTCATTTGACATGGATACAGTAAATGATCTCTCTTGCTCGATTCATGATCAAATCTACTGTTCTAAACTGCCTTTTCATTGGCCGTGCAGATAGTGACCTTTGATAAACCACGACTCTGACATGGATTCAACAAGACCTGAATTGGGAATTGTAAAACAAAACGTTGGTTTAATGTACTTTGTACTACTACTTCCATTTCTTCTTCTGTCCTTTGGCAATTGCAAATATATTTGGTGCATTACCGCCAATGGAAAGAAGGTTGCGATGATGCACAGAAGGTCAACACA
>NW_017840672.1:0-1126 GCF_001891065.2 Hippocampus comes
TGAACATTTTTTTCGGAATATTGTCGATTTGGCGACGTCGTGTCTCAGCATTCGCACAATTGCCATGTGTTAGTGACTGACGGTTGATTATTTCTTGTGAGTTGTTTTCAGCATTGCGGTTTCAGGTAGCTCTGCCCCTTTGTGCCCCTCTTGCCAACCTCCTGACCTCTTGACCTTCCAACCGCCTAACTCCCCTCTCGACCACAACAAACACTGACACTACAACAATTTGCTCTGAGGCCCTCTAATGAATGCGTCATTTACCCGCCGCCACACCCTCTAAAAAAAAATTAGTCTTCAATTATTTTTTTCTGAAATTATATACGTCATATTTGTGACAAAAATAACTCCTAATATAGCAACTTTGCTCTTGTAAAAATTATTTCCTAAAAAAAGTCTTGTAAAATAATTGAATTAAACTTTGTATGACCCTTTTCTGAAATGGAAATCATAGGAGTCCTCTAACAATTTTTAAAAATGTATTTTCTGTATAAAGTTGCATATTTTAATACAATTTTAGTCAAATATTAAAAATAGCCATTCGTGTCATTCATGTAAAATGATGAATGTTCTTTTTTTAAATAAAAACAATTCTCGCAAAATATTTATATTTTTACTTTTTAAAATACTAATTTATGACTTTATTTTTTTTATTGTCTGACTTTATTCTTGAATTGGTCCAGTATTCAGCGTAAGCACCAAACTACGATGTTGTGGTTTCTATAAATATTGATAGACAAAGCAAATGTGACGTCTTCAGTTGAGGGCATCGGTGAAAATCGTTGTGTGGTGTGTTTGTTGATCAAAACATGGCACTTAAGGATTCCTCTCTATAGTCATTTTGTAAAATTCATTTTCCTAACTCAGATGAATTGGCTGCCATTCTTTATAACATCCTTGATATACATATTTTGTTCTAAACACAGTGGTACTTGAGTTTGATTCTTTCCATTACCACCTCCCAACACGTCATGGCTTATAATACAAAAAATTCACTTCAAAGTCAAGATACCACTGTAACATACATATTTTTTGCAATGTAACTGATTTAATTTCAAGCTACATTGACACCATTTTTAGTCATTCTTAACCATGGAATGCCCCCGCCCTCCCAGAAAAAAAAAAA
>NW_017840673.1:0-1126 GCF_001891065.2 Hippocampus comes
GCCCAATGCGTGCACATTAGAAGCGGCAGCACAATGTCTCCTGAATTCAAAAATGATGCGGAAAACCCAAAAAAGGAACATTCTTTACATTAAATTTAGGTGGTGGACACTTGAATGGGCACAATATTGCAGCGGGCTATTTTTGATTAAAGAAAAAAAAAACACGACAAAAATTGGGGTTGTGCTTTTAGGGGAATCTCCAATGGATGAATAGCGTTTCAATGTATTTTAATGGGGAAAGATGATCGGAGTTGGAATGAATGAAGCGTACAACTACTACGAACGAAATCCAATGCAGCTTTGCTCGGTGTTCAGCTTGAACACTCGTGTTGACGATATATAAATACACATGCATATATATACAGACACACATACATATTTCATTCCGTTCCTGTTTCAAATTGTGCTCACTGAAAACAAAAGCTTCCCCATGAAAGCACGTTTGTGTCCCTGATGATGGCTTCTCGTTCCCACGACAGCCGGTCTAATAAATGTGTCCGCCCTTATGTATTGATGTCATCCAAACCTAGTTACATATTTTCTCAGTGCATGCATTGATTTGTGGCACACCGGGCAGGCTCGGGAGTATGCGCGCTGAGTGTTGTGCACCATCAGGTGCAGCATGCGGGTGTGGGCGTCGCTGTGAAGAGCCACAAAAGCCGCAATTCTCAAACATATGTCCGCACCTGAAAAAGAGATTTGGCTTTTTCATCGCCGTTGACCAACCACAAAGGCGACTTGACTGAGGGGCGGGCTTTTTCAGGTGCGCATCAGCTCTGTGTTTAGCGTCTTAAAAGGCCACGTTGAGACCCATCATTTGACTGCCATTTGATGTCCGTCAAGTGGCCAAGACCTGTAATATGGGCGCCTGTCAGAGGGCCGTGTTTCCATTAGGCCCGTTTCGCCGGGCCTCGTCACGTTTCCAAATAAGCTGCGAAAGACGCCCCGAGCGCTCTGGCCCCGGTGCGACACGGGCGCTCAACTCAACGGCTGCCATCGGGCGCTTGGAGCTCGCAGTCGCAACGAAAGTAAAAGATTGGATCTCATGACACCGTGCGGGTGTCGAGATGGAAAAAGACTGTTGGTTGGACCACTTTTGCCCCCACCCTCCTTTCGCAAAAGCCTT
>NW_017840674.1:0-1126 GCF_001891065.2 Hippocampus comes
ATCTATTGCATTGGACTGCAATATCGATGCTTGAATTTCAAACATTTGCAATGAGTGGAGGGGCAACGCTTATGAAAGATGAACATTTAATCCAGGTCACAAGGTTTCCTGGTCGCCTCGCTTACATTCCCAAAATAAGCAACCACAAGGTAGACCGCAATTAATTTTTTGTCGAAAGACTTGTCAAAATTAACAGTGGTAAGGAATAAAAACTGAAGTGGAAAATGACGGTGTGGCCGGTGGCCAGAGGGGGTGATGGGAAGCAAGTCAATAGATCAACCCTGTTTTTCACAAAGTTACTGCAAGGTTACTGCAGCTACTGATCTGAAGGGTGGTGCTCGAGCATCATTAGAGCAATGAGCAGGCAGATGGACGGAATGATGAACGAAGAAAGACAGTGAATTCAAGTTAATGTAGGATAGAAAATGAAGGGTTAAGAGAAAAGAGTGGGGATTAGGGCTTTCATTACTTCGTCCTCAGTACTCTACCGACACCCAAGATTTTATTACGACCTTTTGCATTTGCAGCCTCCCTGATCGAAAAACAGTTTAGTGGCTGAGCCCCTGACAGGTGTAAAATACACCGGCCCATTACGATGACGCCCCGCAGAGGGATAAAGGAGAGGATGGTCTGTCACTGTAAATTTTTGCAGTCACTGCCTATTATTACTTCAACATTTGAAGATAGTGGCTGGGACGGTTGCAGCTACTCTGCTGGCCTACCTGTGAGATGCAAAGATGTCGGACGTGAGAATTGACAATCAACGGCAACATTTTCCATGATAGTAAGCATGTGGGTTTTCCAGCTGGACAACTTCCTATTAAAGAACTCGCCAAAAAGTTTTGTCGTAGTGGATCTGTTTGAATCCATGAACTAAAATACCTCCAAACCATAATTAAATGAAAGTTTAAGCTTCAGCTGCCCTAAATTAACATCTTTTTTCCCTTGATGTTCCAAGTGTCCTTTTGACCCCGCCCCTCCCTACCTCCCCAAAAAAGTCCATCCATTTATCAATAATAGATCGACAATGAGTTAAAATGTGAATATTTCAGTTTGTGTGCTCCTAAATTTTCTCCTTCCAGCCCTAAAATTATAAATTTAGGGTTATTAGCCTTCTACTAAAAAA
>NW_017840675.1:0-1126 GCF_001891065.2 Hippocampus comes
GATGGGACGACTGCTTGGTCGCCTGAGAACAGAGAGGACGAGTTGAAGGCGTGCTCAAAGCACACTCCATACCAGCAGGCGGCGGTAAGGCATCGAAAACGCAATGTGCCGAACGGAGACACAAGCCATGAATAGAAAAAGGCCGAGTGACGAATGGACGGACCGATGTGTCGCTCTTTCCTTTCAGCACAAGTCACGAGCGAGCGTCGACATGAGCGATTTAGACGAGACGAAGAGAAGCCACGGAGAGATGGCAAGCTGTGTGTGGCCCAAGGCAAGAAAGAAAGCAGCAGCTAAAGAAGGAAAAGGAACGAGACAGAGAGGAGAAAAAGTTTGAACAAGCGAAGAAGAAAGAGAACTTGTGCCGAGTCAGCATCTATCTATTCACAGGTGAGCCAATTTATTGGCTGGGCGTCGTTTGTCCATTCTTCCACTTACCTCATGAAATAACTGTCCAAATTATCATTTGTCAATACGAAAATGTTTTTCATGAAACAGCTTTACAGACTGTATGGGTTTCATTTCATTGATTAAAAAGAATCACACAAGTTGACGAAAACAGGCTCACGGAGAAAGTCATCATACAGGCAACGCGTTAGCCAATCAACCAATCAGCTGAGAGCGGGCTGCACGAACGAGAATGAGAGAGAAAAACAACAACAACAAAAAAAACAAAACACCACCAACAACACGGAGTGTGCAGGCAAGGAGTCCAAAGAAATGGAAGCGGCACGAGAGGAAAGAAAATGAGAGGAAAGAAAATAAGGTAGGGAAAGAGACCTTTACTCGGGTGACCAATCCCTGTCCTTTGTACTTTGGTATTTGTTTCTCTCATGAACTATTTGGCTACTTTGTCGAGGCTACACCATATCACTCAAGTCAACACATTTGCAGACTCTTATGCATTGGAATGAATACAAATGCAAGTAACCTAAAAAATGTCAGTGGTCATGTCAACCTTGCTTCATCAAATCATTGCTTATTTTATCGATTGCAAAAACTGCAACATAAAATATCACTTGAGATTGTTTTTCACCACGTGGTCGGCATTTGTGTGTCCTCCGTTGTGGAGTTCGAGAGCTGGACGTGAAGCTAGCTTTCTTTTCTTCTTTCATTGTGTGTGTGT
>NW_017840676.1:0-1126 GCF_001891065.2 Hippocampus comes
CACACTTGTACAAAGAGTAATTCTAATCCATTGACTGTTTGCATTCACACTTACTTAAAGGAAATAAAGAAAACACTCCGCACCCACCTTCTCCTGCAGAAAGCTTTTATGCTAATGAACGCTCGTGATGCTGTGCATTTCGGTGGCAGACTGCGCAGATGAGCTTGCTTCAGGTGGTCTGCAGTATGGTGTGATTTCATACGGAGAGTCAAATGTCGATTTGTTAATATTAATATATGAATATTTTCCCATCAGAAATAAATGAATTAGAAAGAATCCCAGCATCAAATTGTCACCATCATAAAACCTTGATTAAATGTACGGGCAATGCTTTAAGAAGCATGTTAACATTCTTTACTATCATACACATTTCAAAGAAATGAATAAACTATGATATTGAGACACACTGCACCGGTAGCCACTTGTCTTGCAAAAAACAGTTCACCCATGAGTGTACAGAGACCATGACAACACTTCAGATGGCGAAAGTAGTCTGACTGGGTACTCATGTATTACAGATACTTGTGCTTTGGTCCCAATATTCAGCCACGGCTGGTACCAAGCCCGGAAAGAAAATTGTTGAGCAGCATCAGGGAAGAGCATCTGCCACAAAATTGTGCTCACCAAACAAGTAACTCATGTGGTGACCCATGAAGTGAGTCGCACCAACAACTCCTGTGCACACTATAAGCAAAAAATAAATTCGAATTTGAAATTTGAATAATCGGTTTGCTGCTAAAGCCATACCAATACTGTATGTACATATTCTGTTTTGCAATACTATTTCACTATAATTCTAATTACCGGTACTTATGTAACTGTAGATAAAAAGCCAAGTGTGGAGAGTCTCTGTGCATCAATTGCAGTCAGTGAACAAGGCAACTGATCATTGTTAAAAGCTTCTCAAAATATCCGCACTCTCTCCATTGTTCTTATTTTCCTCTTCTTTGTGACCATCCACTTTTTTCTTGACAATCACGCCATGTTTTTGGACGACTGCAAAAAATAATATTGTCCAAAATATTGCATTGTGGTGCCTTAAAATATGCTACATGCTCACCGTTTTTCAATTGCGGCACATCAGTTGATGTGCGCTCAGTCACTTGGCATGTGGCGAAGTATCGCC
>NW_017840677.1:0-1126 GCF_001891065.2 Hippocampus comes
ATTAAAACAGTTTCTGATTATGGATGAAGGGGAGGACGTGAGTGACTTGCAAGGGCAGCTGTGTGCGTTGCCTGATGACATCGTTCAGGAGGCCCATCGCCTCTTTCTCTCAGAGCTGGACACAGCCAAGCTCGTGGCAAATTTCAAGGTGTGAAAAAATTGAATATAAAACTCAAATGATTAATTTTTAGTACATTGCTAAATAAAACACTGTATATAAGATAGATATTGTTTTCTATCTAGTCTATCAATCCTATGGACCTGGTGGCCCTCATCAAAGCAATCACTTTAGTTTCCCAGCAGTTTGCGGACATCATGGATTATGTAAGAGCCCATGACAACATAATTGCACAGGAATACCCCCCACCCCCTCCAACACGCACATGAAATAATCTCTTTCCTTCCCTTTTTGTTGCTTTGGCACCCCTCCCATCCCACTTCTCTAACTCCCCTCAGTTCTCGCCCCACTCCAGCTTCTCTGATATGAGTAAGGAACTCGGCCTGTTGTCTTCAGAAAATGGGGCTACACCCAGGCAGCGTTTCCAGGTAATCTCAAGGATCATGTGCAATCGCTCTGCGATTGGCAACAACCTAATCCCATCATTCAACGGGTATGAAGATGTTAATCAGTCTTTGATGGAGACAAATGACTTTCAAGACATGGACGTCAGCCCCACGAGTCAAACCAGTAAGTATAACACGCAATTGAACCTGAACTGACACATTTTCTCATAATAAACCGAGTGTGTTGGTTGTCTTCATTTTGCTCAAACTGACCAAATTTCCCTCCCGAAAAGATACTTTCTGCCAGAGCTTGATTCAAAGTTTAACGACCAGTCCCATGTCCCGTCGCATTTGGCGAACAATTAAACCTTTTGTCAATGGAAAACTGCTGTACACACCAGACACGCCTGCAGTTCAACAAGTTATGAAAGAGGTTAAACTCATAGTTTTAGACTCATTAAAGTCACATGTACAATTTGAATATGTATCTAATCAAACTTAATCCAATATTTCCATCAATTGAAGGTGAACAAGACTTTTCAAGACCTGCAGATCTTGAAGGACCTGAATGAGGCTTGGTTGGAGGTGGGGCCAGAAATTAAAAAAAACATGGAGACTCGAG
>NW_017840678.1:0-1127 GCF_001891065.2 Hippocampus comes
AGAATTTTGAAAATGTTGGTCAAGCGATATGTGGATTAATTTGGCACTGAAACATGCATGGGGAGAAAAAGAACTTTTGAAGTCGTGATTAAAAACAAGGACACGTGCAATCTTACATAAGTTTAGGGTCTCACATTTGTCTTCTTTGCGATTGAAGGCGTAAGCGTCACTCGTCCACCTCACGGTCAAGCACCTCCATGGCTGCTAAAATTCCACCTCATCGCTCTCAGACGACGTGCTGGAGAATAACTGATCATCATCGTCGTTGCCGCGAGAAAGAGTAACATATAGAATAGCAGAAACGAGTTTGTCCCTATCCTTGTCTGTGTGTCGCAACAAATGACGACACGGGCTTGTCGGTCGCTTTTTGTGACGTCATCGTGTTTATGTTTTGGTCTTCAAATTTTTTAGCGCCCCTTGCTGGACAGGAGGAGTCGTGCAGTTTGTTTTTCCACTACAATATACGTATGAGTCTTGTTTCGGAAGGAAAGGTTGATTTTATTGAAGTATTTTAGGTGCACTTATGCTGATGTTATGATATGTCATACAGTATCGTGTTATGTCATAATTCTTCCCTCCGGTTGCGGTTTTCCTGTTTAGCGTGTAATAACCCAACGCTCCACATGGGGACCTCACTGCACTGCTTTTAGTATAAGATGAGCTTGTTTACAAGAGCTTGGTGTTCTTTGTTCCTTCTTCACCTGCAGGAGAAAAATACAGTGCTGTACTACTATAACCTGAACTAAAAATGTACAGTATTTGCTTATGACGCACATTTTCAAAAAGTTGTTGGTAAATGCGTTCTCCCTCGGTGTTTAAAGAACCTTGTTTTAGTACAATGCAAAACGTTAAGATGCCTTGCAGAGATGCCTCTGTTGGTTATTAACAATAGTTGTTGGTTGGAAATTGCCTCATAAATATGCCATACAGGTGTAAAAGAGTAGTACAGCACCTTTGCACCCGAGAGCGACTGTGTTTTTCTGATTTGTTGAGGACAATATCACTGAGTCTCTTTGGGAAGGACAAAAGGATGGCATTGTGAGTGGCGGACAGAAAGTGACAGAAAGAAAACCCTTTTCATGCACCCTGTAGCCTGATAACACGATAAGCTGTCCACTGTAGTAACC
>NW_017840679.1:0-1127 GCF_001891065.2 Hippocampus comes
TTTTTTTTTTTTTTTTTTTTTACATTTTCATTTTTTTTGTTTCCTGTTTTTACATGCAGGAAAGTGCAGTAACTGTCGTGTAAAATATAAATTCGTTGGGCACATCCTGAGGTACACCTGCACAAGCTCAAGAGATCCAACCAAAGCTTTTGTAATAATCCCTTTAATAAGCTTCAGTTTTAACTGACACTTTTATAGATCTATTCATTTCGAAATATACAAGTGTGATGACAAAAAAAATGTTGCAAATGCAAAACCCAACCCTTAAAAGGTTGTTCTGTTTGATATTCTACTAAGGTGCACCTTATAAACTGGTCGAGGACTTTGGATATACTGTACATTCCTCTCTGAAATTGAACAACATACCTCACGTTGCTCGTGTGTGCTAAAAGTTGCCTTGGCTTTCCTGCTGCCGCTGATGACGACATGGTGTTGGCGTGATAGTTGAACACATTCCTGCATGGTTGCTTGAGGCAGGTAGTGACTAGTCAAGGAACAGCACACCCTGATGAAACGACAGTGAAGAATTTATTACATTCTGAAGTCTGCCTCCTCTTTCATGCTGAAAGTCTCAGTCTAAGTGTTCAGTCATCATCAGAATTCAACCTTGAATGTCCAAAGCCAATCACAGGGCACAAAACTAACTATTCACACTCATATATTTTCACCTATGGACAATTCAATGAGGCTAACATGCATGTGCAACATCTACACAGGAAAGCCCGGACTAGATTCAAACGTCAAATCTCCTTTTGGCCACCCCAAAAAATTGGAAAAATCCTCAATTATTTGCTTGAACACTTTAAACAGAAAGCTGATGACATGAACTAGACAATACAAACGACATACAACTGCTTTCTTGACTGACTTTCGCGTGTTTCAAAAAGTTAAACAATTTTAAAGCGGCCCTTTCATTCTTCAATTTTTCTGTATGCGGCCCTCAAACGAAAGTTTGGACACACCGGCATCAAGCGTTTTCCTCATGAACCGATATTAAGATGCAATGAGCACCTATGGAGAGGAAGATGCTAATCTCCATAAAACACAAAATATCAGTGGAATCATTTCGATATTTTCGAAGATTTGTGTGACGATAGGTATGGATGTCCACGTGGATTTTTATAAAG
>NW_017840680.1:0-1128 GCF_001891065.2 Hippocampus comes
AAAAAAAAACAACTACTATACTGTGTGTGTGTGTCTTTACAAATCTGTTTGTAGGGAGAAAAGGAACGACGGTGTGAAGATTAAAAATAAAAAAATAAAAAAAATGTATACCACTGTTCATACTTGGATGTGTACCGTGTTCCATTGACATCACTGAAGTTGAACATTATGGTTATAAATGCTTGTAGGGACAAATAAACATTCATATTTTTCTAAACATTCAATATTGGAGACTGCCTGCGTCGTGTGTTTTTATTCGCACCGCGTTACACTTGAGGATGACACAATGTGGCGTGCAAACATCGTTCGGGGGGTGTTAGATGTACGTTCATACTTGTGAAATGTGAAATTCAGTCACATCCTTCTTGAGTCACGTTTTATTGGCATTTCTAGTGACAATGGGCCAAGCTGAGTTTTGAAATATATATCTCTATAAATGCAAAATAAATACTGAACCTACTACTAAAAAAAATAAATTATGAATGACTTAAGGCTATTATTATGATTTTTTTTTACAATGTATAGTCTTGAACAATAACCAAAGCTTCCTGTTCTTGACCTTTCCTAGTGGCATGAAAATGTCACGCCTCAAACATTGAACTGGGACTTGTGCCCTCCCTTTTCTTTATTTTTTTTAGTCCCCCTCCCCTTCGGTGACTATGGATGAGCCTATTAAATTGTTTTAGTTGAAATGAGAAGCACAGACAGAAGTCATAAGTCTCTATAATTCAACTGAACTTTAACATCCGGCGTCCATAAGAACAAGACTAGTTATATTGCATATACTGTAATGCACGACATTTGGCATTTCAGCTGCATGGGTGAATAAATTGCTCAGAACCTGAACTGAAGAAAAGTAAAATACAAACACTGGAGGATTTAAGTGCAAGTAAGAAATAAGAAATGTCATGTATTCTCTACAGTGCTTCTTTATGAGATACAGTACACACTATATCACTCTGGGGAGAATGACAGCTGGGACCCTTAAATATTAGCAGAGCACGGGTGTCCAAAGGCGAATTCTGGGAGGGCAGAAACCTCCCATACTTTAGTGTCAGGACATAAATTGCACTTTTACTTTGTATTTAAGACGAGAAGTGAGTTTCAATTTGGTTTAAAAAAAAAAAA
>NW_017840681.1:0-1128 GCF_001891065.2 Hippocampus comes
ACCTGGAGCCGCCTTCTTCGAATGATGCCAGAATCGTCCATGGTGATACCTCTTGGAGGGTGTCTCGAGCCCCTGTAGTTTCTTTTCTTAAACGAGTTCACAAGACCACGCCACGACGTCACGTGACCCCCCTCCCAGCACGCGCCGCGAGTCAATTTAGCGATAAATCGAAGCCTGAGTGGTCATTATTTACCAGCGATGTAGTGGATATCACGATGACAAAGAGTATCCTGTACCACGGGGTTGAATCAATTCACTACAAGTCAAACGTTAAGCAGCGAGGAAGTGACAAACACGCACTAGTAAAATAAGCCCCTCCGGTGTCGGGTCCAGAAATCCACGGGAGTGACATCGTGCAGGAGTTCCATGAATGCATCGCCATCATCACGCCAGATCAACGGCACATCGCTGTAATCGCGCACATTAAGGCGACGCCGTTGCGGTAGCTTTCAGATCCGCACGAAAGCAGCGTCCACGCAGAATGGATGTGTCCGAGCGCTCCTCACACGCACGCGGCTTCGTGTCATTGTGTTCCACCCCTTCCACTGCCCGCTCTACTTCAACCTCATCTCCGCCACAACAACCGCTTCCTACTACCCGGTGACGTTTAACTCCCCAGAGAACAGACGCTGCGCACGGAGGATCAGGAAGGGAGGGGTGGGGAACGGATGGAGTTCACACATGGGACCCTCTGCCGCCCCGCCACTCCCCTGCAAAGTGGCTGAGCAAAGAATGCGATTGCATGGATCGATTTGATGCGATATTTGTGAGCACGAGGCATCGAGCTAAAAGGTGGCGAACTAAAGTCTAATGGAGCCTACAGTACAACAAAATCCAACGACGGAAGTCCTTGGCCTTTTTTTTGCGACACTTACGGACAAAGACACAAATTACTAAAATCACATGTAGTTGTAATATGTGGGACACCGCTCCCAATAACACTTCAGAAATTGCAATGTTAGAACTGGAAGGGAGTTTTCGGTGCTTTTGTTTGTTTTTGCAATTTCTGAATACTTTGCAGTGACTTTTATCTATACCAATTCCACTATTAAGTCCTGTTACCAAAACAAATTTTATCACAAGCATTTAAGAGATTTCAAGTGTTTTTCCTTGTAGATACAGCTTCCG
>NW_017840682.1:0-1128 GCF_001891065.2 Hippocampus comes
GTCTACACATGTTGCGCCACCATTTGTGAAGCGCTGGTTCAATACGACTAACTAATAACTAATGTTTTATGACTATTACTCCAGATCCCGCTTCCTATAGCACGTTTGAACTGTGCCATACGTAGTCAGTTTTGACTTCCGTCATTTGGGTTCAGAGCATTAAAACGCAACACTCTTCACAACACGATAAACTCCCTTTACCATTGTACATTGTAATGGGAAAGGTTTTGAACAGATTTGAACAGAGGTGTGCAGACTTTTTATGTCCACTTTATTTACATGATCAGTCGGTGTGACTAAAAAATGCACTGGAAGAACGTGCGTACCTGCACTTAATGGCAAAAACTCTCCGTAATTTCCACTAACGCCCCAGGCTAAACTTAGCTCTTCACAACACCCAACCATTTTCGGAACCGCTTATGTAAAGATGTTACTCAATCCAGATGCAATTACTACTGTCGAGTGCTTCGGTGCCGTTTTGCAGGAGCTTCGAGTGCTCCGTGATGGCTCAGACTTGATAAACTTTAGACAATGAGCAAGACAGGATGCCTGCTGCATCATGTTGCTCAGGTAAACGCCGGTCTGAGCCACATGTGGCTGAGTCACAGTCGGTCGGTTTGTGAGTTTCAGCCACGCGAGCGCAAGTACATGTCGGTGCAGAGAGGGCAGGCGGGTGAAAGTGCCTGCGGGCACTTTGCTCAGTCCATGTCTATGTTTGTCACTCCTACATTTTCTGTTTGTCAGAGGCGCAAATTACAGCTTTGGTGTTGTACGCGCTCAACTCGCGATAAAAATAAAAGAGATACATTTACTAGTGTCGTCTAGCAGCAATAACAGTACACAAAATTTTCGATCCTATATCCAAGCAAGTATTATGTACAATCACAGGTTGGAGCTGTAATAACAAGAGACAATTGTGCTTTACCCGTGTGCGTGGTTTCATGGAATGAATGACATCACTTCAGGAAATAATAAATTGTAATAACCAGCCTCAACTCTCGGTGCATTTGCTCAATATCATGAGATCCAATGCAATGTTGTATCAAAAATCAACACTAAATGTAACAAATAATAATTATTCATTTTATAAATTAAAGAAATAGGAAAATAGAAAGAGTAAAAAAAAAA
>NW_017840683.1:0-1128 GCF_001891065.2 Hippocampus comes
TTTTCGGTTCCATGTTATTCTTGATCTTGTTTCACGGGAATTTCCCCAGTTTGCGACTGATAAAGAGTGATTGTGTTCTATTTTTAGGTTGTTGTGTGGCCAGACTGATGAATTGAATTGATTTAGCTTGTCAGAAGATTAGTCAAGATGTTAAACACGGGCTCAATGGACACATGGCGGGAGCCAAAAGAGTCAAGTTGCGCTCAAGGCCAAAATAAAAGATAGATAGAATAAAAGAAGAACTGACGCTGTACTTGAAAACATTGTGGCGAGGATCATTCAATATGCCAAATTCATTTTTTTCATGGTTGTTATTATTTTTTACACGCATTCAGTTTTCCTCTTGTCCTCGTTTGAAGTTAAAAGACCCCTCACGCGATCACCGTTGTTCTTTTTAGCACCGGTAATTCTAAACCTGCCATTACAATAAAGGTTCCAAAATATGATGCTTGCTGCAAAACACAGCTGGGAGGCCTGGAATTGGGCTCAGATTTTCTGAGCGTAGAGGAGGAAAAAAATAGCTTTCATCTTTGTGCCGCCTCCCCGGCCCCAAAGGACTTATTACTTGAATATTTTATGCTACACGCTACGTGTTCCCATTGCGCGATTAATTCAGTTTTGGAATAAGTTCGAGGACGTGTAGCGTGGTGTAAGGATGGAACAGACTCGAGTGGAAGTGGGCCGATGCCCCAAATGGGCCTGATTCAATCGGAGCGCCTTCATGTGGCGTCGCCGCCATCAGAAGCCGATGCGATTACAAACACGAGCTGCAAAGAGGCCATCTGGGCCCGTTGCGCTAACTCAATCTACCCAAGTGGTCTTCCAGTCGAGCTTACGACTGCCGCTTTCGGCAACGCCCTCCCGAGAATGTCGCACGTTGGTTCATCTGTTGAACGGCCAGGAATTCGACCCTTTGTAGATTTATTTTAAGCCGGGGCAGAAAACAAACGGGTCATTTTGTTTGTGACATTCTGCATTTTTTTTTTTTTGCCTCCGGCTAAGTGGTAGCCTCCGTCTCATGACAGCCGCAACAAACATCCGAAGAGGAGCGAATTAAGGAAAGGTTGTAGACAGATTACAAAGATACGGCAGGCACTCCCTCATTTATAACAGAGGTTACACCCCCAC
>NW_017840684.1:0-1128 GCF_001891065.2 Hippocampus comes
GGGGGGGACGAAGACGCTCCTCCATGAAGCTCGGCCTTGGTGAGGAGGCTGAACTGAGAGTTTTTGCAAACCGCTTTCAAAATCCAAAAACCACGTGATGACATCACATACGAATGACGGACGGATTTGTGGATCATTCTTTTCTTCAATCAAACCGCGGCGGCGTTTTTCGTGCCAAATGGGAGAACCGAGGAAGTGACAAAAGGGGGCAAAGGGCGCGAGAGCTGCTGCGAGGCCCCTCGGGAACGTCGGGTCGCCAAGGACAGCCCTTCCCTGAAATGTATCATCGTTATTTCTTTCAAGCGTTTCGGCTTTATTGGCCGTTTTGAAGTGCGACGCCACAGCCCCCCTCCCCACCCCCCGACCCCCCCAAGCGCTCGGGTGCTGACATTCAGCAAAGGTCACGTGGTGGACTCGAAAAAAAACAAAAAACTCCTTGCATCTCCACGCCGCATTTTGAGTCACGCCGCATGCATAAATGCAACTATTCACATATATATTCAGGTTGAGCGAGTTTCGCGTGATGTGCAGGCCACGCGCAGGCGGAGGGGATGGGAAAGCATGAAAACTCTCATCATGAAACGCTTGCAAATGAAGTGCCCCTCGGTTCATTTTTCACGTTTGATCGTGGGTCGTCCACTCAAAGCTTGAACAGCAAAACACATTTTTCTCTTGATGATGTTTTGTAGTGCGGAGGGAAACAACACATTGATGGTCATTTTTTTTTTCAAAAGCTGAAGTATTGAGCCCAGGAGCTGAAGAGTGATGCTCTCCGCAGTGCTGACCTTACCACCGACAGAGACATTAGCAACGGAGGCACCCAAGGTGGGAAGGAACGGAGATCCATCTTGGCCAGATGGGCCGATAGCGAAGAGGTAACAAGAGCTAAAAAGACGCTTCAAAGTAGCGAGGAGGAGATGGCGGCGATAGGGAGAAACCGGGATTTAAGCGGGCCAAGGGAGGATGGAAAAACAGTCGGCTGAAGGATGGAGAGAGCGGAAAAGCTCACTTAAGCAAAGGAAGGTAGACTCACGCTAAATCGGATTTCCGGTCAAATGAGAAGTCATGATCGATGTGTAGGTTCTGGCATGTGCCATTTGTGCGGCCGCATTGGACGGCCTACCCGGA
>NW_017840685.1:0-1128 GCF_001891065.2 Hippocampus comes
CCGGACAGGTTCCTGCTGAACCCGGCTGCTCTCTCCAAAGATCACATGGTCCAGTTTCGCTTCTTGGGTATCCTGATGGCGGTGGCCATCCGCACGAAGAAACCTCTAGACCTGCATCTTGCGCCGTGGGTGTGGAAGCAGCTCTGCTCCATGCCACTGGGAGAGCCCGACCTAGAGGAGGTGGACCTCCTCACCTTCCGCACCTTACAAGGCATTCTGCACTTGGAAAACAGCGGCATCACAGAGGAGAATTTCCATGTGGTGAGATGTCTCAATCTGTGGATCAGTTGTTCCTTCCGTTTTCAACTGCCAATCCAAAAAAGAAAAGTGTGACTTACCTAACGCACACACACAGACAAAAAAAACAGTTTTAGTCTCGGACTAAAAATAAACGAAATGCTGAGCAGAAGGAACATTTAAAAAAAAATCAAAGTTGTCATCTCAACCTCAAATAACTTTCTCACTTGGTTTAATGAATGTTACGGTGTATCTTTGTGAAGATGATTCCACTGGATTCGTTCGTGGCCCACAGTGCAGACGGAAGGCTGGTGCCGGTGGTTCCCGGAGGCCAAAACATTTCCCTTAACTTTTCCAACCGCACGGAGTATGTGGAGAGAGCGTTGCAGTACAGACTTCATGAAATGGACTCTCAGGTTTGAAGCAAAGACGGTAGTAGCGATGCGGCTTTGGTTACTTCCCCAATCGGCGTTCACCAGCGGATATCATTTGTGCAGGTGGCATCGGTCAGAGAGGGCATGTCGGCCATCATCCCCGTTCCGCTCCTCTCACTGCTGACCGCCCAGCAGCTGGAGCAGCTTGTGTGTGGCTTGCCCGAGGTGTCGGTGGAGACGCTGAAGAAGCTGGTGCGCTACCGTGACATCGCGGAGAGCCACCAGCTAGTGGCCTGGTTCTGGCAGAGCTTGGAGGAGTTTACCAACGAGGAGCGCGTGCTCTTCCTTCGCTTCGTCTCCGGCAGGTCCCGGCTGCCGTCCAACCCGGCCGACATGACGCAGAAGTTCCAGATCATCAAGGTGGACCGGGTGAGTTTGGGCTGAAAGATGCCTGATGCCCCAAAAACGGATAAAAAAATACTTTGTACTTTTCAGACTTTTGACCAGTCAAAAAAAA
>NW_017840686.1:0-1128 GCF_001891065.2 Hippocampus comes
CCCCCCCCCCCCACACACACACACACACACAACAAAGGGGACATTTTGAGGACAAGTTGCAAATTTCAATGGTCACAATTATCGCTCTTGGCCTCCAATTTCCGATCAGCGCTGTTGTTTCTCCTCCCTCGCATCTGCATTCCTATGGCAGTATGGAAGGTTTTATCTTGGCAGAATTCAAGAGCATTGTCTAATTCTATTTTTTATTTATTTTTTTATTTTTTAATAGAGCTTGTTGACAGAAGTGACATTGTCAGTGTCATTGGATGACAAGGCACTCAACAGGTACTGGACGGCCGTGTCCCCCATCTGTCCTGAAGGAGCAACCGCTAAAGAGCTGGGCTGCTTAGGGGTGCAACCTAATCAGACGGTAAAGCCGCAAATGCCAACGCAGTCGTGTTTCTCTCGTCATTCGTATTTCTTATTTAGTTGTATTGGATTCCTTTCAGCACACAATATACACATCATGAAATATTGGGAAAATAATCCAAGTTGAGCGGATTAGGCTAAAAGAGGTATTAAATGCAACCAAGACAAAAAAAATGTCCATGTGATTCCGTGACTTGTTTGTTTGCAACATTTTGAAATAGTGCTCAGAAAATACTGCCAAATTGCAGAATTGTATGACATTTTTGCACAGCCCCATGGAAGAAAATCTAGTGGCGTTCAGTTAAGATAACCAAAGTCTTTGTTTTGTCCTTTTGCTTTCGATTCACTCCCTAATCTCCCCTTGAGTCTCCTTTCCTCCCACTGAATCATGCCTCAGTAGTTCAGCCCTTTAATCCACGGGTAGAGAAAATGAATTACGGAAAGTATTCAGTAGTTATCGGCGTAGCGCTAAAAATAAAATGAAATATGTGCATACTTTTCCATGCTAATTAATATCAACCGTGTACGCCTATTAAATTACTTTGATAAGCGAAGACAAAATGTCTGCTGCTTTTTTTTTGGGGGGATGGGGGGGTTAGAGTAGAACTTAATGTCCACTTTATCAAGATAAAAACCTTTTCAACGCACCCACATACAGTCTTAACAGAAGCTGGCATTTCAATAGCCTTTAGCTAGAAAATGTCCTTATCAAGTGGGGAACAAAGATGCTATTTTTGGCTCAACCTCCTTTTTTTTTTT
>NW_017840687.1:0-1128 GCF_001891065.2 Hippocampus comes
AAAAAAAAAAAAAGCATAGAGATCATCAAACGCCTCAAATACGGGATTTTAGTGGGCAGGGAGTGCCGAATTTTAAGGAGTGGAGGGGGCGGTGGAGTCCTCGAAATTTCAAATGAGCATCGAATTTTCAAACATGAACTCTGTCCACGAAATGGTCGCATCCACATTGGAGCTTTTATAGTGAATGGCAGCATTCACAGTTGACCCAAGCGACTATTTTTAAGGCTGAAAATAACTTTTTTGTTTGTTTTTGAGGAGGAATTTTGCTCATCAGTGACTACAACATGAAGACGAGGTTCGACTGTACCCAATTTGAATGACGTTTTCCAGAAAAATGCGCAACGCTACACTGTAAAACATGCTAGGTGGCATCATTTTATGTCAATTAAAAGTCGGCTAATTGCACGGCTTTAAACATTCACACAATTACATATAATGTGTAGTTATCCCCGGACTATTTAGACAACAGTGTCACTTCAGAAGCAACGATTAAAGCGACCCAAAAGCATTTATTACTTGTCCAACTCGAAGGGTGAGTGAGGGTGGTTGTGCGCGCTCATCTCAATTATCTCCGCTTGAATTATTTATCCCCTGTCAAGTGACGCAAATTAGCATAGCAGACAGCGCGGTGATTGCTTCAAAACAGTCGAGTGCCGCATTTGTTTACCCCGAAAAGTTGGATTTTCGGCAGTCATCTCCCAACTGCGCCAGGTTAGCCTCTCGCGTCCTGTCCCTCGGAAATACCCTGATGCTGTTTACAAAATTATGCAAAGGCCATTTTTTTTTGTTTTGCTTTGTGCTGTGCCGTGAAGTTTTGGGCATGTCGAGCGTGTCCCTTGACTCAACACAGATTGGAGAAACACCGCCTTAAATAACACGGCAAATATGTTTTGCCAAAGGTGAGATTGATTTCACCACCATCATATTTGTGCGTTTATCCTCAGCGACTGGCATTTCATCCCTCGGGGCGGCTAACGGCGTAATTGCGGGATGATTTGAGCGACGTCCATTCGGACATGCTCTCGCAGTCGTCACCGAGATCCGTGCCGCGGCCCATTACGGCAATTTACCGCGCATGTGTGATTACAGCCGCTCGCCCTGGTGTCGTTTATCTTGAATGCCCGCGAC
>NW_017840688.1:0-1128 GCF_001891065.2 Hippocampus comes
TATTTTGGAAGAATGGTGCCTGTGCGCTCCGTTTAGATTCTGCATTCTCATGTTGCCTCGCCCCCGACTCATCCGACATTTTTTGTAAAAATGAGAGCGTTGTCGTTTTCAGGGGGGTGCAGTGGTCGAGTTCAGCGTGTTTGTGATTTTGGTTGACGCTAGACTTGCGCTGGAACGACAATAGGGCCTTATATCTTATCGGTTTCAGGTTTTATTTCATTTGAACTCATTTTGAATGAACCCGGCACCGATTGTGCCTGTGAAAACGATTGTAAGCCCGTCGCATGACTTTGACTTGTGTATCCGTTACGACACGTAATTGACAGATTGAACATCTATTCAGCAGTCATTTTGAAAAACTAAGTGCGGCGGCCATTTTCCTAACCACTCTGCCAGATAAATAAGTCACATTAATTGTTTAGTGTTTAAATCTGACAGTGTTTAGTTAATACCCAATAAAATCTCACAGTTCACAAAAATGTGATCAGTTTGATCAATTGCTTTTGTATGCTTTTCATTAAAGGCAAAATCGTGATTGCCTCCCTTCAAGACAAGCGTTTTCTCTTCCTGTGCCCACATATGAGCTAGCGCAAACGCACAATCCGCCGTAGACACGATAATTGCTCCGTGCGCTCTCATAAAATCAAAGACAAAGTGGCTGTTTTTGTAGACGACAGCTTAAGTTGCATCAGACCGAACATGAATTTCACAACGACTGCTGCGAGCTAACGTCGCAATTCCATGGAGGGTTTTTGTGGCGAGGCATTCACCCACTGCACCAGCCGGTCTTGGAAGAGAACACATTAAAGAAGGACTCAGCACCCTGCAACCAAAGCTGAGATTTGCTCCTGTTCTTGCTGCCGGGCTCAAATATGACAATTTGCCAAAATTCATTTGCAGATGAACTGTACTATCTTAGGTCACGGAATGCTTTAGTATTTGTGGTGTATTTGTTGTTGTTTTTTTTTAATTGTTGTTGTTGTGAATGTTACTCCGAGTTGTTTTGAACGAAAACAATTTCCGGACCGAATTACGTCCCCAAATCGTCTATAAGTTCATCGTTATATCACGTATGAGTGCTATGGACATGCCGTAGAGTCTGTTTTGTTGTAATTTTTTTTTTTTTTT
>NW_017840689.1:0-1128 GCF_001891065.2 Hippocampus comes
TTTGCGTGTGCGTGTGCGCGCACGTGTCCTACTTTTTGGCCTTTGTTTGACGGGCCCATAGAAAACACACAAAAATGTAAAGAGGCAAACGGAGATTCCCGCGAAAATAAGATGGCCGAGTGGATCAAAAAGGTTCCCCAAAGAGGAATAAAAGGCCCGCAGACATTAACACATCCACCTGTCTGTCTGTCTGTCTGTGTCAGCTGCCGGAGGTGAGGCGGTTGCCATGGCACCCTCAACATCATCAGGGGAAATAGGAGACTTGTAAGGACTTTCACAGACTTGAAGAAACTTGAGGAACATGAAGCGACCAAAAGAGATTTTTAGGGACGAGACTTGAGGATTACAACCAAAGGAACAACAGCCATAGAAAGGGTAATGTTGGTTGGCATGACATACTCATCAAGGGAACTATGACAACTGAAGCAATATCAAAAGACTTTCAATGATTTTGTTTTTTAAGGACATGACAAGACTTGTGGGAATTGGTATGGACGTGATTTGGAAAAGACTTGGAAGGACGTAAAGACACTTCTATTCAGTTTTGGGGACATCAGGAGATGCAAGAGACTTGTTAGGACATCTATAGACTTGAAGGGACATGAAGACATTTGTAGGGACTTATAAATACATAAAGAGACTTGGAGGGACGTGTAAGGATCATTAGGAACAAGACGAGGCTTCTCGGAACTTTAAGGGATATGACAAGACTTAAGGGGCATAATGAGATCTGTAGACCAATGACTTGGGATTTGTTATGGGCACAAGACCTGTACGGACATGAGGAAACTCGAAGCATAATCTACGATGAACAAATGTCACAGACATTATCACGTCCACCAATCTGTCTGACAGGTGTTCCGGAGGTGAGGCAGCTACCATGGCACCCCGACCGTCGTCAGGGGAATTATGGGGTCTCCACCTGATGCCACCGCGCATCCTGGTGGACTGCTGCCTTCCCAACGGTACGAGTTTGCTCACCTGTTTCGCATTCCAATCCGACACAGATTACAATGTCGGCGGTGTTGTGTTGTTCGCAGGGATGATGGTGAGCCTGGAGTGTCTTCGAGAAACTCCTCTCATCAGCATCAAACAGCAGCTCTTCACAGAGGCCAGGAAGTATCCCCT
>NW_017840690.1:0-1129 GCF_001891065.2 Hippocampus comes
AAAAAAACATACGTGGTGGAAATTCAGAAACAGATGGTGGTGCTTATCGTCTGTTGCTCGGGTCAATTTTAATTTTTAATTTTGACGGTGAACTGCATTGCGTACTCTGGACCTGTCGTTAGCTGGCAGGCTCGCCATTATTCAAATACAACCCCCCCCCCCACACACACACACACATACACCAAAACATTTTTGACTTAACTGTGAGAAAATGCCTTGCATAAATCAGATATTTACAATATTGGAAACATCGCACCGGAGCGTCAAATAATATTTAAAAAATGCTTAATTAGTGTCAAACATCATGCCTCATAGCAGCCATGCATTCAAATGAGTTCACCTATCCTCATGTGAGTCAGCCCAATACACTGCTACTAACAACTGTGGTCATCAGCACCAGGATTAATGTGCACTCTTCCAGAACGTCCAACAATATCTGCCGGACACCCGGTCAATAAAAGTTTAAAGATTAGCTTTCACAATGGAAGTATTGTACTGGGAAATTGTTCTAGGCTCCTGATGGAGTCATACAGCAGTATCACTGCACTAGAATTCAATTCCAGTACCATAATTTGTTTCTGACACTACAGTCGACACTACTTCTCCTTTAGGTCTTAATGTGTGTATGAGTGGCAGCGCAACTTCGTGTGAAGAATGCCTCCTGATTCACCCCAGTTGCGCCTGGTGCGCACAAGAGGTACTGTATAATTTGTCACTATTATTTTTAGGAATCATATTTGCATTGGTGATACAACTTATTACTGTGTTGTTTTCGGCGTTTGTAACGCAGGATTTTGGGAGGGGGCGCACCCTGACGTCACGCTGCGACTTTGTTCAAAATCTGCACAAGAGGGGCTGCCAGAGCCGGTTTGTCGAATATCCGACTAGCAGCATCACGGTGCAGCAAAACATGCCTCTGAGCTCCAAGGGGTCCGGCTTGACCCAGCAGGACGTGGTTCAGATTAGACCTCAGAGGATCTCACTCAGCTTACGACCAGGTGATAAAATGTCAAATTCAACCTTCGACAACCCCATATAGAAAAGAAAGCAACGTGAATCTGTTTGGTTTGTATTTTGTATTCCCTTTTGGCAATTCTAAAAACAATTTATCGTATTTTTCTTACCCCTT
>NW_017840691.1:0-1128 GCF_001891065.2 Hippocampus comes
TTTTTTTTTAAGGGGGGTGGGGGGGCTTAAGGGCACGCAGACAAAGAGGCAAGGCAGTGTCACATAAGAGCATTTTCAATGCATATGCCACTGATAGATGACTTTGTGTCTGACAGAAAACATATACATAAAATGGCTGCCCCGTTGTGAGATTTGCAGATGAAGGATGAATGGCTAGAAATGCCCAAAATAAACACGCTACCGTCACCGTTGCCTGTTGCTGTTACTCGGTGTGATGCCGCGCAGTCTTTCAACTTTGCTGCTACGCTATCAGTCTCAAATACATTTGCAACATTGTTTCAAGGACAGTCCACAATCTCCACTTTGCTGTCAAGCTTGCCTCAGTCCTCATTAAATTTGCATCGTTGTAATATTTGAGGACACATGACAACAAATGATTGAAAAATAATAACAATTCATAAATAATAATAATGGGTTATCTTTTACCCTGCCTTAGTTGTGAATACCACAGTATGATACTCCACAGTCTCCACTTTGCTGTATAATGAGAAAATCACTCTCTAAGAATAAATGAAAGAATGAATGAATGAATAAATAAATATCGTCCCATGTCTTTTAAGGCGATTGGAAGCCATTTTACATCGACACTATGGCTGATCGGTGCATAGCTATGATGTCAGGACTCTATCCCTTGACGGAGTGACTCATTTTCTGCTACTCCGACTGACATCTCAGACAGACATGGAAAGTGATATATACAAAAAATAAATGGAATGCTTGCCACTCATTTGAAGTCACACTGTGGTCGCGCTTCTCATGTACAAACAACAAAGGCGCCATTTGTATGCATCCAAGTTGGCCGCTCTGGAGGAAGCACAAATCTGAGGCCGTCGTGCTTGCTGAGCCAGAATGAGGGATTTTGGTTCTGTGGAGGCTGAGCTTTGCCCCGGCTTGTTATTTGCTGCGTCTTGTCATCCATATCCTAAAATATCTGCTTAACTGATGAACTCGCTCCTCTCCCGATGGATTGTGGGAAATAGGCAGCTTAATTCTTAACTCCATTGCCTTGTTCAAAACGACACAGTTTCAAAGTTGTGTAAATGATCTTTGTCAAACAAATAAAGACCGATGCAACTGTTAAGTCCCATGTCCACCATTAAAATATAT
>NW_017840692.1:0-1129 GCF_001891065.2 Hippocampus comes
TTTTTCATGTTTATTTCATTTATAAGTTACACTTTCTGAATAAAACTACTCAATTCACGTTTCTGTGATCTCATTTATTGAAATGCATGAGCGTATATTTCATTTCCAGTGTCACCCTAACTCCTTTGTGGTTTTAGCCCAGGCACTTAAAACAGGAGAGCAACTGTTGCCACGGGAACAAAAATCTCACACATGGCCCACCTTGAGGTATCCAGTCCGACTTTGGCTTTTATTTTGGTGGTGAGCCAAGGTGGAGAAGGCGACGTCTTTCACCAGCTGCTGAAACTTCTCATTGCGGGCGACAAAGTCTGTCTCGCAGTTGACCTGCGTCGCAAACATTGAAAACACATCTGTGACCAGAAAAGCTTCGGAAAGGCGAGTTCTTCAACAAAGAGCATGGGATGCGTTGGACAGGGGAAAACATGCAAATGAATTGTGAGATGTGAATGTGCAAGCGATGACTCTACCTCGACCATGACTGCAACTTGGTCTCTCATCAAGAGACCAATGAGGCCCTCTCCGGCTTTGCGACCCTCCAGCTTGCTCGCTTTGCTCCAACCTTCTTTCTGGGCCTGCTCGTGCAGCCAAGCCTCTGCCTGATACATATAGTTGGAGAACACACACAGTCATGAAAGAGCACAGCCCCAACCAAGAGCATCACGTGCGGTCAAGAAATCGGAACGCAAACCTGTGCAATGTCATTGTCAAACTTCTCCAGCGCTTTCTTGCAGTTAATAAAGGTGTAGCCGGTGCTTTTTCTCAGTTTGACCAGGAGGCTCTTGTCAGCTGCCAGAAGACGATGACATGCTGTGTGCAAAGGGTGCCGGCTGACCTGAAGGTGACAAGGGATCGCGCAAAAACGTTACGCCCATCTTCCAGTGTCCTTGTCGTAAACCAGCGCCAAGTGGACATAACACAATCATCCATTTATTTTGTTCAAACGTGAAATGGTATGCCAATTAAACGTTTCTGGGAAACAGCCACTTCATGCACGTCGGTACACGGACTACCAAGTAGGCGAACGAACAAACCACCTAGTCAAAAGCTTACGGTAGCAAAGGAAAATACTTTCAGAAATTGATCTCAGTCCACTCACCTTTGCCAAATCTTTACTGAGAGTCCTGAATAA
>NW_017840693.1:0-1129 GCF_001891065.2 Hippocampus comes
GTGTGTGCGTGTGTGTACAGTAATCTCCCCGCTATTATGTAGCCCTGCCACAAATCATGAAAAACTGTGAGTAATTGACAAAGCCACCCCCCCACTTGCTCAATAAATTTTATAACTTCCTATAGATGGCATAAGTTGGCACCAAAACACAATTTTTCCAGTAGACAGGCCAAAGTCCTGTATCGTACCAACACTTCCTTAGCACCCAGATATCATGAGATGGTGTCAAAGAACTACATTTTTACTAGACATGGCTTTGTAATTCTAATTGCACATGTTAATAATTTAGATTGGAAATATACCACAAATTCTCATCACAAAACACTTTCACATCATTTCAAACTCATCTTACAACCCTAAAAATACATGTTTTTGAAGGTTTTGGATGAATAGCTGAGGATAGACTCCACGGACAAAAAAGACCAAAAGGTGAAGTGGTGAATCATGAACCTCAAATAGGCGGGGCTTCACTGTATCCGCATGAGCACTTGTATGTTTAAGTGTGAGGGACCAGCGACAGTCGTGCACTAACTGTGGAGAGCAGAGCTGAAGTGAGAGAGGAAGTTGCCATTTGCATCAGTGACTCACGTAACTGAGAATTCAGAAGCAAGGATTCCAAGTTTTTCAAGCTTACCCAACAAGACAACAAATAGACTTCTTTCAACTAGAATCGCAATCATTTGATCTCGATCGCTTCAATGTGGTGTGTTTCCGAAAGTAATGGACATTTAAAGAGCCCTGATGGGTGGCACACGATATTTGATTTGTTACTCACGTCGTGGCTCTCTGGGACCATCCACTGTGATTTTGATGGCTCTCTGGTATGTCGCCACCTGAGAGGGGTTGGTGAACACTGTGATGGTCAGGGTGAAACTCTTGCCTGTGAAAAGTGGAGGGGGAAAAGAAAGCAAGCGATGATATGAAACAAAATGGAAAAATACCTCAATTGTCTTCTAATTGTTCAAACCCATTTTATTTGACCTGCAGACATCCTTTCAAAAGCCGTAATTATGCAGTGAAGTCGCGTCCCTTAACATACACGCAACCCTCTTTCCAACTTTTATCCATCCAGAGGAAGAGAAGAAAATTGCACTACATGACTCAGCAAAAATCAGTTTAATTTCCTACC
>NW_017840694.1:0-1130 GCF_001891065.2 Hippocampus comes
ACTGTTGAGTGTATTTACTTGTTTACAGCTGATGAACTGTGACCTAAGATTGCAAAAGCGTTTGCGTTAGCCATCTAACTGAAGCCGTGTTTGCACCAAGTGCTTGCTACTGTTCAGGTGGTTTGCCAGGTGAAGGCTTGTGTTTCTGTGGTTGTGTAGGCGGGATGATCATAGCGCCATCAGCAATGTGAGAAGACTAACATCAGACGACACCAGCAAGATGGGTTTCACTGATTAATTAGGCAAGGAAAACAAGACACGGCATGGTGCAGTGTGCTGAAAGTACCTGTGATAAGTAAAGACAGCTTTGAAAGTAACTTTCATGCATAATCCAAGACTAGCGAACAGACACCGGGGCAGGTGTCCGAGTTCCACTGCTCCTGGTCCCTATTTTTATCAAATAGATTTCCCCACCAAAATGCAACTTATATTCCAGCTCGACTTCTATATGTTTTTGTCTTCTTCAAGATGCATTTTTGGACTGATATGACTTTATAGTCTGAAAAATAGAGTAAGTAACTATACAAACAACAAACATCAATCAAAAGCTAACCTCTAGGTTTTTCACACTTGACAAAATGAACTTTGGGTTGCCCAGCCCAGCACAGATGTGACCAGAATGGATTCCTGTAAAGCTGAGTAACTAATTCAATATGCAGGTACTATCGCCAAACCACCATGGAACACTGGACAGCTGCATCATGCATACTGAACAATTTGGTTTGCAATCCCATTTATACTGGGACAGGTCCTATTGCCTTCTTTGTGTGGTTCTCGGTGCATTTTTATTTAACCCTTGACAGGGTTACTATCGTGCACAGCTTGTCATGCTATCAGGTTACAGGGTGCAGGGAAGGGTTAATATACAGAAGAGTGAGGCGCAACAGTGGCTGCGCAAAAGGGACTTTTGTGTTTATCAGTAAGCGTGTGTGGAAAACAAGGGAAATTACGCATTACTTCCTTGTATTGGTGCTTAGAGGAAAAGCCCTGTTGAGGCTCTCTCCTCCCTTCTCACCTCTCTTCCTCCCTTTCCAACTCCCTCCTCCCTTTTCTGTCCCTTCCATCACCATCCTCCTCCATCTTTCTTCTCTTACTCAGCTCCAATTATCTCCCAGTGGTAATCCCCCCCC
>NW_017840695.1:0-1130 GCF_001891065.2 Hippocampus comes
TCAGATTGGAACGCCCGCGTGAGGTCTTCAATTCTTAGACTTTCGAAGCATGGAAGAATGAGAAAAGAGCTGTGGAAATGCGAGAAAAGAAATTTGACAGTGCCCCAATTGCATAAAATGACTCTGAAATGATCATTATTCGGGAGTCAACCTCCGCGTGGGAGATAAAGAAAATGCGCGCGTAGACTTCCTCGACATGAGCGGTGAGCTCGGATTTTTCAGTTTTCATCAAGATACTCTCGATATGATCAGGAAGGAAAGATGTTGGAGCAGGAACAGCGTCGGGGGTGATTCAGTCTCCCAACCTTGCCGACATTTGATTTTTCCCTTTTGATTGCGCTAGTTGCCCTGTTTTTAAAGAGCGAGCGTGTCGGTGCCAGTTTGCCTTTGCCCGCGTTTGTTGACGGAGCAGTTGAGGGACAAAATGACTGTCGCTTCCAACACGGCCGGCCCACGGCGCTTGGAGACGGATTTAAGCGGACAGTATGTTGACACTGAAGTTGGTAATGGCTCGCAGGGGAGCACTGCCACCTAATTCACAGTCATGACCTGAGCAAACACGGACCTTTGGGGATGCGGGACTGTCATCTCCACCCAAGCACGCAGTATTTCCACATAATGAGCACCGGTGGGTCGCTTGTCTGCTGTACGCCGACCGGCAAGTATTTCTGGCCTGGGCCCAAAATGCAGTTAGAGCAATGACAGGGCCTCGGGGGACTGGATGAATGCCTGAGCAGTCGCCTTCACCTCCTATTATATACACTATATATATACCGTAGGTTTGTTTTTTGGGGGTGAGGGGGTGAGGGGGGTCTGTTTTGTGTCTGTCTTGTACAGGCAATAGATGAAGTCCTATGAGATCTTAGAGCCAAGACTTGACTTCAAATAGCATGATTGACTTGCCAGAAATGTCTTTTGGGGTTCTTTTTGAAGCGCAAAATTGCCGTGATACAATGGATGACAAAAATTTTCCAAAATAAGGTCACAAGACCGACAAAGTTCAACGTAAAATGCTGGTAAGGAAAACCAGGATAATCACGATATGGACAAAAAGCCCAAGCGGAAAGCAAAGGAAATGATCACGCAAAATCACGTGTCAAGAAAAGACAAGGAAAGGCCTGTCAACAAGA
>NW_017840696.1:0-1131 GCF_001891065.2 Hippocampus comes
ATGATGGAGAAGTTCCGTTGAGGCTGCGGCCTCCATTTTTGAAGTGGGTCACCATCAAATCCGCGTCCTTACCTCTCCCCAGGAAGTAAGCGTCCACTGCAGCTTGTCGTTCTTTGGGCAGCGGCGCAGGACGCAGCTCTCCTGGGCTTTCGGTCGCTGGTTCTGTCTGCACATGCTGTCGGGCACCACCGCGCCGGGGTCGGCGCTTTGGCAGAACACGCTTCGCTTCCTCAGGCCGCGGCCGCAACTCTTGGAGCACTGCCAGCGGAGGACACAATGCGGAGACGCGGTGAGACACAGGTGGCGTCCTCTGGAGGGTTCGTGGAGCGTATAAGTGGACCTCAAGACATTACTTTTTTAACCTAGCTTGGGATCCTCGAAGGCTGGGTTTAAAATATACACGCCACCTTTTTGGGATGACTTCCAAGCAACCCAAATAAAATCGGGCAGTGTTAGCCATGAATGTATTCTTGTAAAAGTACACCTTTTGTCTCCCAAACATGAAACATTCCAATGCCTTTTTCCGAATCAGAGGTTCTGCTACTGGTCGATAAATCACAGAACCGTTTGGGTCAAGGTCAACAATGTTGTCACATCTTCACAAGGAATACATGGTAATCCCAACTCTTGTGAATTTTCCCATACAGTACAGTCTGTCAGACTACTACAATTAAAAGTACATTGTTTTGCGTTCCACCTACGTATTTTACGCAATAACGTATTGGCAGTAAAAGGAGTAAGTGCATTGATAATTCAACACACGCTTGACTAGCAACGCGGAGGTCGCCGCTTGGCTGAGGCTCCATTAAGGACCCAAACATTAAACCCAATAACGCCATCGCTCGCAAATGAATGTGACCTCCAACGGTCCGGCAACACAACAACGTAGTAAACTTCAGATGGGGAGGAGGGGGGAAGCGCCACTGCTCATCAGGGACGCCAGGGCGCTTTATGTGACTGCGCTGGCTCCCAACACACACACATTGACAAGCTGCCTCATCCCAGCAGTGCTTTTAACGTTGTAGGCTTCCATTGGTCTTTTCAAGAATGCTTTTGACCGCCATCTGAACTCGGCAAACAGTCGCACGACTCTCACAAAGACTGACAACTGTATGATGGCTGAGTGACAGC
>NW_017840697.1:0-1101 GCF_001891065.2 Hippocampus comes
GCATGATGGGATTTAGTAGCATCGTGTTGAAATATACACGTGCACACACAAAGAGTAAAGAAAGTAGCCAGTCTGTCACACTCAGGGACAAATATGAATTGACAGCAAGACAAAGGTTTCGTTTGCACTTGGGCATAACATAAAATCACCATCAGGGCGGGAAACACGAACATAACAAGGTCAACAAAAAGTTCACGTTCTTTTCTTAAGGAACAACAAAGCAGACACATGGCTATACGATACCGCGATACTTCAAAGTATCACGATATTTTGACCATGATACTTGACACCCGTGCACTTTTTTGCCACCAATATTATCATGACCGATTGCCACAGAATCAAAATAGTCACTTTTAAAATACTGATATAGTTTTTTGATACTTTGCCACCGATTCACAACACATCTGGTGCTGATAGTATCACGATACTTTACTAATGATACAGATAGTATCGCGATACTTACGCAGGTAGTTTTGTGCTACTTTGCACCAAAGCTATCGCATTACTTTGCCGACGACCAACAGAAACATCGTACCTTGACGATACAGAGGACATCACAATATCTTGATACTATCACAATACCGTAAAACTGATAGCAACATGATGCTTTCTACCAAAACGATAACGTTGAGATACTTTCCCAACAAAACCAATAGCATCATTATGTATTCAAAGATTGAGAACTTTGCACCAATAGTACTGTGATACTTTGCCTCTGATAGACAGCAAAATGGAACTTTACTGAAGATTGAATAGAATAAAAATACTTTTGCCACTGAGACCACTACTCATCACAAATACTTTGCACAAATACCGATAGTCTTGCCAGTGATACAACAGCATCATGAATGATACATTGCCACCGACACCGAAAGTATCACAATCCTTTTATGATACCAGTAGTATCACGATACTGTAATACGGATAGCATCGCGATCATTTGGAACTGTAGTGATCGACTGAGGATAAGTTGTCTACATACCAGTTGTAACAGGACACTTTCTCAACAATGGTACACAAGAACATGACAAGGGCACAACAATAACAAGAACAAGACACACACACGCACGCGCTTACACACACACACACACACACACACAC
>NW_017840698.1:0-1131 GCF_001891065.2 Hippocampus comes
TATATATATATATATGATGAACAAAAGAGTGCGAGAGAGAGGATGGGCATTTATTTAGTCAATTTTTAGTAATATCAAACCTATTTTTGAATGAAAGGAGACGATTTGCTTACTTGTTCTTCACAGTATTTACAGCGCTCTTGCTGCCGTGCTGCTCTGACACAAGCTACACACCCATGCTAACCAAATTAGGTTGTTGTGTATCAAGCCCACCTGTATCGTATGATTCTGTAGCTGCACTGTGAATTAGAGTAACCACCTGCTGTTTTCTTCCCGAGCAGATGGGGTGTATATTTACTCAAGTGAACGATGCATCCGGTGTCCAATTGAACATAGAGGTCAATAAGGAATATATACAATTGTAATAACCAGTCTTTTAAGAGCCAACTAACAATGTGTTTGAAGTGGAAGAAAATGGTTTTTGGGGGTTGTGCTTCTGATTTTGGCAGAAGGTTGGCACAAGTATAGTACGATATGCTCATGGTCTTTCTGAACTGTTTCACAATTCATCATCAGTGTCTCTTGTAAAGTAGACGAGGTCTTCTTTTGTCTGCCAGAAAAGCCAGATGGCCAGTCTGAGTCTGGCTACAGCTCTGTATTTGTTCTTCTCAATCTATGTTACTTTTGATTCACTGACACTGACCTACCTCCATACCAATGAGCAGTCTGGAATATGTTTCTTGATACAAATCAGACAAAAGACAATGTATGGCCAAATTTGATGATCAGGGTGGCAGTTTGTCTTTTGGTAGAGCAGCAAAAAGTCATCTTTAATGTTGTGAAGCCCCTTCCATCCATCCATTACACGAACCACGTATCCTCACGAGGGCATGATTTGTTTCATGAAATTCAACACAAGAGTACAAGTTGACATCAAAGTTTCCTCCTCTGTTTCTTATTAACACAATGATTTGTTGGGTTTGGTATACATCATTTCCTTCAATGGATGAATGCAACTCTTCCATCTATTCTGGATGAACTGTGCTGAACATTGTTGCTTTAAACTATGGTCGCAGCGAAAGCGAATGGCTTTTGGTGAAAAAAAAAGCAGTCTTTTAATCTTGAATAAATTTGTTGTTTATTTGAAATGGTATTTTTGTCTGATTTGACAAAAGAACTGCTACCATTGAA
>NW_017840699.1:0-1131 GCF_001891065.2 Hippocampus comes
CACACACACACACACAGCGAGGGCGCAACCACTGGAAAGAGCTCAACATTTGTTTTGCATCTGTGGGGAAAGTTTTGACATTTGTGTCGTATGAAAGAATTCCATTTTTCATCGAGACACGAGCATCCAACTGACATTGTTTTATCGGTGTTATTTCGAGGCCAAACGAATGTCAGGTTTTGAAGGCGTAATCTATTAACTGGTTCGGTAGCAGAACAGTTCAGTCCCCGGAGCCTGTTTCATTTTGCTACGTGATTTTTGGTGGGTGCTTGCGACATCATGAATACCAAAAAAGTCTCAAGGAATGATAGATTGACAGGAAGTCAATTTCCATCCTTCAAAGACTTGTCTGACAACTTGTCCGTGAGATCCCCCCCCCCCCGCCCCCCATTGCAACAAAATTTGAACCACATTTACGAGAGCAGTGGTTCTCGGATTTTACAGAGAGTGCCACCTTGTAAAGTACTTTGCTCTAAAATACCACCTGAGACTGAAATACAGGATGGGGAAAATAAGAAACGGTACTTATGTAATGATTCATTTCAAAAAACAAAAAATACATAAACACTGCACCCTCCACCCCCACCCCCCAAAAAAAGTTGAAATGCAAATGTATTAAGCTTAGTGAAATACAACTGAACTGTGCCTGGCTCGCGATTATTTCTAGGACCACTAGAGGGAACCCGCACACCCAAATAGTATTCTGACCGCACTTTGAGAGTCACCGTACTGGACAGATGGAGAGTGTTAACTTGAGAAACTGTGTTTTCGGCATGGCGGACGGGTGGAGAATGACCGCAAAGTTTGATGACTTACCATGGAACTCGAGGAATGCAACAAGGTCAGAACCAGTTTGACTTTGTAGCATGACCCCCCCCCCCCCACCTCTGCAAAAAAAAAAAAAAACAGTTGCAACAACACAGAAAATGTTCCAAAGCGGACTTTTTGGAGTCATTTTTCTAGCAGTCCTTGAAAAGGCCAACTAGTCCTTAAGATTCTGTACGACTGATACTCACCTTGAAACATGAGGAGGATTATACAGAGGAGTGACATTATAGTCCAGAAGAAGGGCCCCACTCATCACTGCTCACGGCTTTAATTTGACTGTTTTCTGTTTGGGCTTCCTTTCCC
>NW_017840700.1:0-1131 GCF_001891065.2 Hippocampus comes
TTTGCCCACAGTGGGTTTGTCTTCACACAACACTAATCAATGTGAGTCTACCACTTGCTTATCATGCTTGTCCAAACGCAAATCTATCATTTAGTGCCACAGATCTGTTTCATGGGCTCAGATAGCTGACTCCTTTGCTGTACTGATGATTGGAGTGATGAGAATTACAATGGCATTTTACGAGAGGATGAGTGAATTTATTGTCTCTAAGGCAGACAGAATGGGACTTTTTCCACTTGGTTAAGTTTGTAATGAATGGCCATCTGTTTTGAAGTGAATCTTGAAGCAGTAAAAGCACTCTGAGTAAGACTTTGGACACCGAATTAGGATTCCAATTTCTTGCAGGAATACAAATAATCCAAGCGAGGGTTTGTGGCCTTATAAAACAATGAACGTGGGTAAATATTCTCAAGTGTCGTTAACCAGAATTGTGTTATTGTCAGGAAAGCTGATGAGCCACCGCTAATGCCTCGTGTGAACTTTAGGAAGCTGCGGTGTATAGGAAACACATCAGCTCTCCTGCACCTTTCGCCAAGGTCGTGACTTTTAAAGGTTGACTCCAAACACAGGCTTTGTTGACTCAGCGGTGGTCTGTACATTAGGACACTCTTAGTGGGCAACCTAACAGCCTGCTGTTGCCAAAGTAACAAATCCTATTCGGTATGACCTCACCGGCCACTGAAGGTAGTTGGACTTTGAACAGTTATGTCATTTATTTGATCTGTGTGTCACTGGCACTTCCTGTGGTAAGCTCCTCCCATCTGCAGCCTCCCTCCCCCCTTTTCCCTGTCGTTCACCTGCCTTCTCTTTCTGTCAAAAGGAAACCCTACACCAAAATCCACTTGTTTTGCTTCATAACCCTTTATGTCATTTCCCATTATGGGCTTCCATTGTGAGTTTTCTCTCATGTAATTGTTACTGTCTTAGCCCTTTTCACTTCATGCATGCAAGTCCATTCTTCCAAGCTTAAATCGTGGATATCATCAGTAAGCACTTTGATTTAGAGTGATCCACACAAGAAGGTTTTACGTAAACAATTACCTGTGGCACAAACCCCCGCACCCCCTCAAAAAAACCCAACAACAGGAATAACAAAGTTCAATTTATGTTCAAAATAAAATGTTAAACGGT
>NW_017840701.1:0-1125 GCF_001891065.2 Hippocampus comes
ACACACACACACACACACACACACAAATGAAAACACAGTGGGGAAAAAAAGGGTGTTGCTTTTTGCATGGCTCCTTACCGGGTTCCTGGGTGAAACAGTGAAGGACCGTGGCGGCGTAATTCACATCGATCCTCCTCACCTGCGCAAGCACACACACGCCTTAAAGTTTCCTGTTGGCTAACTGATAAACATTTTCGACGATGAAAACGTACATGAATACAAGAGTGAGCGTCCGGCAAGGTCAGGCCAATGGACGAGTGCTCCCCCTGATGAAGACATGGTGGTTGCGGCGGTTTCTTGCAGACATTGTGGAACGACGCTCACTTTTGGCGACCTACCACTTGTGCAGTCATGCGGGCCCCCGTCGTGCGACACGCCGCAGAGCCTTGGGACGGCGTGCATGCGTCAATGCGGAAAGTGGCGTTGATGTGTGAGGTCAGCGTCAAACCCTGCGGTGTCCAGCTCACATCCCACACTGAAAAGAACATTTAGTTGTCATGGACACATACAAAATATGGGGACTGTATAGTCTCATTAGTCCCACACATTACTATCCAATACAAAGTGCACAGAAAAATATCATTTTAAACAAAAAGGTTGAGAATTGAAGCTCCGCGACATACTTTAACATAGTTCAATAACAAGAAAATGTCACAAGGTGGCAGCAAAGCAAGGCAGGAGGCCCCTCCAACCATCTTCAACGTTGTTCCTTGGCACACATGGATGGCACCAAAACAATATGTGAAGCGCCTCAACTCATGTCCACATGTTCCTTGGTACCGAGATGGGGGTGTAGCACTACAAGAAGCTCCTCAAGCCACTTCAGAATTGTTCCTTCGCACCAAGATGCCGCGAGAGCAATAGTCATACATCCCCGAAATGTTATACAAGTTAAAACAAAAACTGCAAGACATGCATGGCAACAACTACAACGGTGTTGCATAATGTGGACTTGCTTTAAGGGCATTTTCACTAACACCGACAGAATATTAAAAATATTTTATTATTCTGAAAAAGTCATACCTTGGAGTCTCCTGACAAAAGGACACTTGATCCAAGACTGGTTGCCTGCAGTGAACTGATCAATAAATCAACAAACAACAAAAGAAATTTCAATTCTAGCAC
>NW_017840702.1:0-1132 GCF_001891065.2 Hippocampus comes
TTTTTTGTAATTTTTGGAAATTTTCAATCGAATTATTATAAATATATTTCGTTAAATAATAATGAATGTATTTATTTTTAATTTGATAAAAACACAAGTATTAGATGCGTCATGTAAATCAAAAGGAAGAAGACAATATTTTGTATATCTAGAACATAAATATAAACAACAAATAATACAGCGGTGTATATATAATTAATTTTTTTTTCATTGCTCAAACATGATCTTTCTCTACTTTTCAACATTAAAATATGTTGACCACAACAGTATAAAAGTTGCTAAACTGATTCAGTCTCAACATTAAGAACGTTTCGCCACTTGCTTACATGACTGCCATTTGGTGCGGGAACGTCGGTTTAATGAATAAAAACACCAACACTGACTTTTTTTTAAGTCTATAATTCCAAAAGTCATATATGTGGCACTTTGCAAAATTAATTTACAGCAATGAAACAAAACAAAAACAACACAAGGCAAATATCCGGCAACATGAAGATGGTCCAAATATGATATGAATCCATTCACTTTTAAATTTTTTAGTTAATTAAAAAAAAACTTTGAATGAAGTATATAACTTAAAATAACTCCTAATAAATAAACCTCTTATCTATGTTGGGATCAAATGGCACAGCTGTTGTATTCCACTTGATCAGTTTAACACGGGACCTTTCAAAGCATTAATAAATGAGTGTGAAAGCTGAACCCGACCTTCATAATCATAATAATAAATACATGTGCCTCTTTCAGTCTGCCATTTGATTTCTTCCCTCAACGTGGTGTCATGTAAGAACTGTATGACACATGACGCAAATACAAAAACAAAAGTGGACAACCGCAAATCATTCCTGCCTTCCGTGATGTGTGTGATTTCGTACTGACGCGAGAAGCATGTCATTGCAGTCGTATGCGATGGATTTTGAATTCCTATCTGAGAAGAAATGATCTTGAGGACGAGGCGCACTTTTCAGTTGTGTGTGTTCATGCAGCATCAAAAAGGCCTTGTGATGATGTTTTGTATGCCGTTGATTTAAGGCACTTACATTTTATGCTCTTGATTGTTGGGACGTGACAGGTGATGCCTTTAAGATTGTTTGAAAGTCATGCAGGTGTGACGGGAGAAAATACACCCCCC
>NW_017840703.1:0-1132 GCF_001891065.2 Hippocampus comes
CAACTCCCTCGTGCGGCCTTGATCATTCTCTCGCAGACACTCGCGCGCATCACTTGAAGTGGCAGCGGCCTGGATGAAAAATAAAACAGACGTGAGAGCGAGAACCGGAGGTCAAGGCGTTGCGGTGGCTGACTATGCTAATGTGCTTGTTAATGACTTGGCTGTGAGTGATAATTGATAGTCTTCATGACCATATTAGCTCCACTGTCCCACCATGGCCAGAGAGAATCCTCCCCCACTACCGCTCGGGCAGAAATGAATTCCCCCATTTGATCCTTGAAATAATTAACGAATTAGCCTAATTAAAATCAATAGAGGTGCCGATAGCAGCGTAGACATTTCAGGGACGTTGTCTCTATTTGCAATCCAAGGACTTTTCAAAGCGGGTGGGCTGGCGGGTTGTAATAGGTGGGGTGACAAAAACAACCGCTCGGGTGCTACATCGAAGGACATTTTGAGAGGACAGGGAGGTAAAAGGTATGGCAAAGTTCCAATGTTCTCGTGGTTGTGATATTTAACTCTTTGACGATAAATATAACAATGAGTTAATCGGACCCCCCACCCCTCCCAAAAAAGAAAAAAAGACAATAAAAGGCATGAGAGACTGAGAGAGGTTCCTAATGCTGATTTATGAGTGCTTGGCGGTCTTTAACTGAAATAAATGGCTTGTGGGAGTGGCTGCAGCATTACTCCCTGTACAGGATACTAAGTGCATTGTAAGGTCAGCCATAAGGCCAAACTTACATATGTAGTGCTCTGCCCTCGTAAACCTTGGTTAATATATCAGCCCCGGAATGGAACTCTTCCTGGTGCATCTGAAACACTGACGGCAGGGGCTGTCTTATTTAGCCAAATGATTGTTTTTTTAATGCTTCTAAATTTGAGGAGTAACCACATTTTTGACCTCAGGTTTGGTAACCCCTGTGATTGTAAATGTGTCCGCACTCCTTTAACTTGCCCATCCCTGCTATCGTCTGTCATCATTGTTGCAATCCGCATGCCACTGGCTTCTGAGGGACAAAAATAACCTTTACACTTTTGCACACGCTACTTTGAACATGCAGGCCTTGACATGGGCACTCGGCAGCTCTCGTGTTCCTTGTAGTCACCATCACGCTGAATTGGAGTACTG
>NW_017840704.1:0-1132 GCF_001891065.2 Hippocampus comes
AGAAAAAGCAGAGTTAAGAAGCCAGAGATGGTACGGGGTGAGTTATTAATGGCGACAGCGAGAAGCTGACAATGAAGCATCGCCTCTGAAGGCGCGGCAAAAAGCTAATGGCTCCATGGTGACATCCACAGCTGGAGTGACGGAGGCAGAGGGAGGGGAAGGGGGGAGTTGTGTGACGGCCTAATGCTTGCCGATGGTGAACTCCGGGGAGAGGGCCATTATCCTGCTAGCGGCAGGTCGAGAGGCCCCTAAAAGCCCCCCGATCTTCTCGCTCCGATTCATCTAACGAGACATTGGTCCCTTGACCGAGCTAGTTTGTTGGTATAGGTGGATCGGACAACCCTGGGCGGACTTCAGAATTCCTGCTGACATACGGCGAACATACAGCGAGGAGCGCTGAGCCCTGAAAAATCAATAAGTGAATATATATTCCTCGTGAAGGCTTATTTTGTGCGAGACTGGAGGGCTCTTGACATCATTTTAGCACACCTGAGGCGGTATTCGAGAGGAACACTGAGAGCCGCCAATGCTAGGACGCCATTCGCCGGGAGTAGCACGACACAGCTAATACGAGTGTTCCCAAAAAGAGGGAGCCGAAATGGCCGCCATCAATTTGAAGTTGATATAAAAAAAAAGGATGCGGCCCAAGTAGCGCACCCAGGAAATGTAGTGTGTTGTTTTTGTTGTCATGAAACAGTTGACGTTTATCACAAGTGAGAAAGCAGCGGGCCATACTTAAGAGTTTATGATCAAAATCGTCTTGGTCAATTAATCCTTGACATTGTTGATATTTTTTAGGCACACTCTGTGTGCAGACTGGGTTGACTTGTTGGCCGGACATGATGCTGAATTGTTGATGTGGAATTGTAAAATTGACTCAATGGCTAACTGGTTCAACACCTAGCATAGAGCATTCTCCGGCAACGCTCGATACAATTTTTACTGTTTCGAGTCGTGTTCAGCAAATTTGTGCAATTGTTTAGCGGCCAACGCCCTCAGGTCCAAAGCATGAAAGCAGAGCCCGTCTTACGAGCCTCCCGAGCGCTTTCATTTCCCAAAGTCAAGTTTTACGCCGAACGTAAAATCAAGCGCACCTGCGTCGCCGTCTTTCATAGTTGGTCCCCGTCTCGGC
>NW_017840705.1:0-1132 GCF_001891065.2 Hippocampus comes
CTCCCTGGATGTAATGGTGGAGCGCTTGTTGTAGTGAGCCAGACGAGACGCCTCAGAAGCAATGCGCTCGAAGATATCGTTGACGAAGGAGTTCATAATGCTCATGGCCTTCGAAGAGATACCGGTATCCGGGTGGACCTGTTTTAGTACCTTGTAGACATAAATGGCGTAGGATTGCTTCCTGGTCTTCTTCTTCTTCCTGCCGGCCTTGTTGGTTGACTTTGTGACGGCTTTCTTGGAACCTTTCTTGGCGGCGGGCTTCTGTGGTTCAGGCATGCTGGCTGTAGTTGTAAGAACGGCAACTCGATTGAGGTACAGATACGAGAGTTTGGTCGATTTATATTCGTCTCATGTAGATTTAGCTGCGCCAGCGCTACTTTTTCATTGGCTGAAACTCTCCTTTGAAAACGCGTCACTTCACTCGCAGGCGTTTAAAAAAAGGGGCGCGGCCAAGACCATCACGCTAACTTCATTTGCACGAGACCTTTTTGTGACGTTTCAATAAATGTATTTCTTGAAAATACACCGATAATGTCACAAAACCACACACTACTCTAGATTGTTTGGAGTTGCAATGTTATTTTTGTTCCAGATTACCAATTTGCTGCAACCTTTTAGTTTCTTATAGTAAGCTCTTTAGTCATCAACGTTTTAAAATTATCTTTAGTACGATGACATGTTTAGTGTAAAGTGCATTAATAAAAAAATGATATAGCTTCACTTTATTTCTTTCGTCGTATTGGTACAGGTGTGTGTTGTCAGCAAATAGTGGCTCTCAACACTGGAAAAGTAATTATTTTGGCACATAACACGAGTACAAAAAAACCGCTACACAAATTCAACATTTTGAAATCAAGACTTTATGGATTATTTTAAAAAGCAGTAATACAAATAGAGGTTCTTAGTTGCGCATAACTTGAACCCCATGTCTACACATTGATTTAAAAAAAAAAAAGAATATCTTCGTCAAATCTGCACCACTGGACAATTCCAAGCATCATTCTGTCTTGATTATGAAAACATGGTGACAGTAATCCAATCGCTCAATTGTTTTATTGAACAACAGTTAAACAAATTTCAAACGGAACTTATTGCTGCCTTCCTAAGATTGCATTTTTCATATAGCCAAGTC
>NW_017840706.1:0-1132 GCF_001891065.2 Hippocampus comes
CACCCCCATGATCGATTTGGACCATTCCGACTGGTTGGGCACGCCTGCTCTCGACACAATCATAAACAACAGTCATTGAAAAATATTTATTTTACATCAAGCAACGACATCCACAAAATATGTTCATTTTTAACAAAATGCTATCATGGGAATATGATTTCAAACTGCAATTTGAGCAGACAAAATTTGCAGGGCTCCGTCTCATTATTTTAAGTTGGCTACGCTTACGTTTTACAAATTTTAATTGACTTGTTGTCAACTCAAGAACTTTCACGTGTCTTTTCGACTTATTATTAGTACATTCCAGAGCTGTGAAAATTCTCCACATGTCCAGCAGTTGAAGAGAATGTGTATATGTGTACTGCTTGCCCAGCCATCAAGTGTAAAATAACACAAACATGAAATCATTTGTACATTTTAGTGACTGACACATCCCAATAAACAATACAAAGTTCTGTCATTTGCAGTGCTGAACTCGAGCAAGTGCAATGAAATGGTTTGAACCTATCTTCAACTGTTCCATCTGCAACGCCGTGGAGAATTTTGAGATGAAAAACTCTTGTTAGCGTGACCCGCGAGCCGACATCTTTCTCCTCTCCCCCGTTCGCTTGCTGCCAGAGGACATTAGGGAGACACCAAGCATGTCTCTTAAATCTATACCCTCGTGATCACATTCTCTCCTCTCATTCATCAGCCGTCTTCGCGTGTCAGTCCAAGTCGGCGGAGCCGCTCCCCTCGTCTGCACACCGGAGCCCGCCAGTGAGGTCGCAACCTGGCTGAGCTTCACCGTGACTGGCAGGCGGGATGGAGCTGCTCGGCTTCTCTTGGCAGGGGCAGAATACATCCGAAAAAGCTTTGACAGAAGCCATCTGGCTCTTGCTGCGGCTGCCTAACGTCAGCCGCAGCAGCATTTATATGTCCATTCACTGTGGTGACACGATGTGATGGCTTTTTAGAAATCCACCAAGTCAGTCAAGTGACCTGCTTCACCATCATAAAGTCATAATTTGGGGAAGCGTTGTGATTATAGTGACGACTGAGTAACATTTAGTGTCGGGAGCTGCTTAGTCTTTTATTTCAACCCTGTCTCATCATTATTTTTACTATTGTTACAGTTACACTCAAATATGTA
>NW_017840707.1:0-1133 GCF_001891065.2 Hippocampus comes
TATGTGGGTGGTCCCGTGATAATGCTCTACTAAGTTTACCCCCCTCCCCCAGCTCCCTGCAAGCATCACCAGCACTCCTTCCGCTCTTCCCGCTGTTCCTTGCACTCCTTCCCACAAATCACTTGACAAATGGGCTGCCCACAGGTGTTGTTGGAGCTCCCCTTCCGACCCCCTCCACCCTCCTGTCACCCTCCTCCTCACAAACACTCTCAATGGGAATAGGGGGCAACGTTCCCATTGTTCCCAGCTGCCCTGCGTTAAAGTGTACCGCACCGCCCTCCATCATCTGCGGCCCAGCGGGACACAGTGCCACCAGACTACTGGGAAACCAGTCATAACCACACGCCCGGGCTCAAGGTCTTGGCACACAGCCCGCGGCCAGAATATTAAACAAGTTGTGGATTTTTGTCTCAGGCCAGTCCCGAGAAAAGGGGGTATCGTATGAGGATATCTCCACAAAGATCTAAAGATAAGTTTCATATAAAAGCTTACAAATTGCAACGTTTACTCCTTCAAAGTAATCCCCCCTGGAGTCGAACTCGCTGCCACTGTGTTTTAAGGAAAACGAAATGGCGAGTTTGTTGTGTCAATACTTGTCGTTTTTAGATCCGCAGGTGATGAGTAAGGCAACGTGATTTTCAGCAGGGCCCCCCCGCTGGCTGTGTTTACCCAACAAGCCAGCTTATTGGGAAGACATGTAAAACCAAAAAACCAAAAACACTCAGTAGTCAACCCATAAATGAATTTGTTCAAGGAAGTTCTCTGTTGGAAATTGTTGTCAAGGAACAGTGTTTTTGCTGCTTTTTGTCTGCGGGACAAGCGGGAGTAAAGCGCAATTGCCACCAGTTTCCAGAGTTGTAAAAATCCCTCTGTCTCAAAGTCTTTTAAATGGCTTTGCAATGTTTTGGAACATCTGCAATCATCCACTCGCGACAAGCCCACCATGTGCTTTGTTTTCATCCCGTCCCCGCCCTACTCCGCGGGCGTCCCTGCCCCCCCACTCGCTGCCTGTCCAGCTTGCACTTGTCTTCAAATCTCACAGAAGGAATGATTTACCGGCCAACTAGACAAAACAGCGCAGTCAAAAGGCCAATCAGTTCCAAACATCTTTCCGTCTTAGATTTTTTTTTTTT
>NW_017840708.1:0-1133 GCF_001891065.2 Hippocampus comes
TCCTCATTGAGAATGCATTTTCATTGCTTCGCGCATGTCGTCTTGCTTTTTGCTGTGTTTCGATAACTGATCGCTTGCGGGGGGAGGACAGAAACTGATCAGGTGGAATCAAATCCATATTTAGGGCTAATATGTAAAAGTGGAATATCTTGTGTGTTTTCCCTTGGCAGTGCGGTGGAGGGGGGCAGGAGGGGGTGGGAGGTTTGTGTTCTCTCACATGAGGTCCACCTGCCTGGAAGGTAAGAAAGTATATTGGAGGCAGATGTCGGTCCGTCTCGTGCCGGCACGCGCCCGCGGGAACGCAGGGGCCAATTCGCGGAATCGGGACTCGGCATTTTTTGGGCGGGGGTCCTCACCCCGTCTCGAGGCCCCAGCAAGCGAGAGCTGAACATTCTTTTCCCACTCTCTATATATTTGTATTTTTGGGATGGGGGCGGGGTCCGTTTATGGATTTGCGTTCTCCCTTTGAAACGTTCCTCTTAGGAGTGAATTCAAATTCCCCCCCAAAATTTCACGGAAGTGAAAAGGCCGAAACGAAGCAACAGTCGTTCGGAACTCAAATCAATCGTGTCACCGATGAAGCCGGTTTCAAAGCCAATTCTGTGTTGGCTGACCAATTCTGAGCAGATTTCGAACCGGTTTCAAGCCTTGTTGAGCATTTTTTTTCCGCGCAACCAAATTTCAAATCGTGTCGCCGATTCAGCCATTTTCACGCCCAATTCCGTGTCAGCGGACACAATCCGAAACGGTTTCAAGCCTCGGCGGCGTAAATGGCAATCTGACTCAAACTACGAATCCGATCATCAAAAGTCACACTCGACTTGAACACTCGATACCGCGAGTGTTCACGCCGCGGTATCGAAAGCTCAACAATGTCGTTAGCCGAAGACAATGAAGGCAAATTCAAGGCAAATCCGCGTCAGCTGAAGTTTCCGTGCATGTGACTCACGTCACTCCTGAACGGATGTGACTTTTTCGCTCGCCCGTTTGGAGTCGAGAGGTTAACATTTCTCGTTTTTTCGAGTTTTAGCATCTCAGAGGGAGGAAACTTCAGGAATGATTTTGACGCTGTACTAGCGACGTCGACAACCTCCAAAAAGAAGACGACGGGATTATGTGGGCGTGCAAAAAAA